>NC_052616.1:17702284-17798989 GCF_016545825.1 Eucalyptus grandis
CCTTTTCCGGCCGGTCCAGTCCGATTCGAACGGTTCGTTGCACTTTCTAGTGTCTGATGAGTTAAAGAAAGCAAAGCAGAAAACAAATGAGGCATAAAGACGCGTGGGTCAAAAAACGAAGTCGAGAAGCTATTTGCATAGCCACGAAACGGGACGTCCCGTTCATTTCGCGGTCGACTAGACGGCTTCTCTGAACGTATGACACGGCAGACGTGTCTTAGAGACTTCCTTTTTAATAATCCCAAGTTTAATTTTTTTCCAGACGTCTGAATAAATAAATCCAGAGGGGAGATTTTCATTTTTCGGGGAAATATGAAAAGCAGTCTCTTTAGCGTGGCCTCTGATGGAGAAACGTGTGCTCTGCAAGTATTGGCCCCACAGCTAAATTAAATTGCGTATCTGGTGCCAACATCCTGATTTAATGAGGAGGATTAGATTAGTTCGATGCGATAGAGTACAAGAACCTACCATGTTAAACTCCTCCTTTGGAGAATTTAAAATAATAATAAGCACACTAAAAGTGCTAAAATTCTTTACGAAAGAACAATTAAATCTTAAAAGTTTTAAAAAGTGCAATTAAATCAATCAAATTGACTCAATCAGCAATTGAGTCTTAAAATCGCCGATGTGAACATCAACCGTCCTACATGACACAAGCAACACTAACGTAAATAATTTTAAATTTGTTTTCTTTTTTTTACTTGCTTTTTTAATTTCTCTTTCTTGTGAGCGACTATCACCGCCAGCAAAGGCCTTGCCCTCTATCGGCATGGCTACAAGCGAGGGCCTTTGTAGACTCGTTGGCTCCGGGTGAGGGCGGCGGCTATTGCGAAGGTCACTGGTGAACCTTGTCGGCACAAAAAAGAACAAAAAAAAAAAAGCAAAGAAAAAAAGAAAATGAAATATATTGTTAAAAAATATTCAAAAATTAAAAGTATATATTAAAAATATAATTAAAAATTCTCCACTTTAGCACTCTCCGTGCCACGTAGAACAACTAACATTCACGTTAGCAATTTTTAGTTAAAATTAGCTGAATAAACTCAATAGGTGAAATATGAAAACATTTAAAATTTAACTAACAAAATTGAATAGTTTATGACTAAATCAACAGATGTGTAATAGGTTTAGGACTTTCTAGATAATTTTCCTAATAAAAAAATTACAATTTTTTTTTCAATAATCGATTATCACATATTAAGTAACGTTAGCATCCTTATTTTTTTTGTTTAGATAATCGAATTTATCATTTCAATTATCAATTTAAGTGGTCGAAAGTCTCAAATTGTCAATATACTTTGAAAAGTTAAAACGTATGGAACGTCCTTTCCACGGTGGCAGTCGTTCGTACCACCAGACACGATCCCTGATAAGGTTTGTCTCTTTATGACTCTCCAAGTTAAGGAAGCGAGAAAGAACTAAATAAATAAATAGTCAGAGTACCGAACGTCTGGATCGCTCCGAGGGGGCCCATAGAATGGTTAAAAAATGTGCCCACTAAGATACCGCGAATTAACCACTGGGGGTTCGCCCCAGTGGCCACCCTTCCAACATGGAAGGGGGAGGTGAGGTTAAATCCCCACCTTCTCGAGGGAGGGATGGGGGTAGGGACGCGTAAGTTTGAGAGTGGGTTGCGACTCACGCCCGCAGCGGTAGAGGCACAAGTCTGCAGAGTGAGTGTAGAGTAGAAATAGAGTAGAATGACCAAAAAAAAAAAAAAAAAAAAAAAGATACCGCGAATTTATTGCGCAGTCCAATAAAAAATAGTTATATTAAATCGCTTATTTAGGTGCATGTGTCAAAAGGATTGGGGAAGGAAGGCCCACATGGAAGAATTACATGGTATGAAGCTGGCTTAAGGTTTTTTTTTATTATTATCGAAAGCGAGTCCGACCCGACTTGCTTAAATGCTCTGATTGGGGCTCTATCTTTGCAATCTTCTGGACGAAGGTATTGGGTTTTTGTTACAACGTACATCAGTTTTCGATGAATATCTTATAAAATTCCCCGACTTCTTAGATTGATAAATTGAATATCATAGCTTTTTAATCGATCATTAGTTTATTAATTGAATATTTTCTCGCCGAAGGAACTGTATATTTCTTGAGGGAAAATTATCAAAAGAATGTTAAATCTATTACAATTGTACCCATTCAGTCATAAACTTATCTTTTTGATCACTTGAGTCATAGATCTTTTTTAATTGTGCCAATTCAATACATTCAGCCAAAATTGACTAGTTAGCGTCGACGACAATGTTTTAATAATATTTTATTTTTTGGAATTATATTATTAATATTTTTATCTTCTTTTTTTTTCTCCTCACTCCTCTTACCTTCTTCTTCCTTAGGCTTCAGTGATCGGCCAGAGAGGAGGGCTAACCGATCATTGGACTAAGGTGGTAGAGCGAGCCTCGTCGAATTTTGCGAGGGCGAGTTTGCCCAACAACCACGAGGCGAGCTCGTCGACTAGTGAGGCAACAACAACAACAGCAACAGGGGTGGCTTGACTCCGCCAGAAAGTTCCACGTTGCGTTCGGGCTACTGAAGCTGCTGATAATCACGCATTTTGGTTCGCTGTACATCATCTGCGAAGTCATTTATCTAATATCATTAATCGAGGTGACCGGACCCGACAGCCCGAATCAGGTGTACTGGTACTTGTACATCGGTTTCGGGACTCTTGGCTTTGAGTTGCTTCTCTGGACGAATCTTTCTCTTGTGACATGGCTGGTCATCAATCTGTACTTAGCAGTGTTTGCTTTGGCATCATCTGGTTGGCTCGTGCGAGGCTCCGACCGGTTTCTACAGCTTATTCAGCCATTCGATGACGCACCATTTTCGGAAGTTCAGTTTGATGTTTGAAGTGCCTAGAATCCTGCTGCATTTGTGTGTATGAATTTGTTGTGTATGTCATTTGTACCGAGACTTGTGACAATGTAATCGAATACAGAGTATATTTAGACATATCTTGTTCTGTATGTCTTTTTGTAATGCTTCTCTAGACTTGTGACAATTTAATCAAATGAAGAGCGATCAAAGGGAAATTATTTCAATTTGCTTCTGGAAAATGTTATGGAGAATTGACAAAAATATCCTAATTATCTCTAGGAATCAACCTAGGGAAATGGTTTTGATTTGCTTCTGGAAAAGCTCTAGTGGATCTCGCATTGGTTCGCCAGAGCAGCAATGCACATTAAGAATGTCCACACCAGGAGGTCGCGCGCCTGTTTCAGAATCCAGTTTCCCACCATCGAGTTTTATCCTGGAGGCCAACCCCATCTGCTTGTTCTCGCTGATAGTTTCGACCAATTTCACCTGGTGTTTCCTGTTACAGCTATCTTCCATAACCATCCAGTCGTTGACAGGTTTCTGTATATGCTCGTCAGGAGTGGTCGACTCCCCGCCACATTCCTTTAGCTTAAATTGACCTATGCCGCTCATATCAACCTCAAGGCGCAGCTTTGATTCGCGACGCGCACGGCAATCCTCATGCGTAAGCTCCAGCAGGTCAAAACATTCATGTTGACAGCAATTCTTGGCAAAGTTTTCTGGAAAAAAAGCAGCTACCAGCTTCATCAATCCAAGCAATAGGTTGCTGTGTGTTACTTTCCAAGTCTAGCCGAAACATGTGCAAGAAATCTAGCAGAAATGATCACCACCAAAATTCATGAACAACACAAAGCGATTGGAACAATTCATTGATTTTGCGTTTCTCCTACTAGGATGTCTTGTTATTGAAATAGCAATGACCTCAATCATATGATTTCTTACATCAAGCGGGTTACCTGTGCTATGTCTTACCAACAGATTTTCAGAAGATGAAACGAATCTTCTAGTCCATAAGAACTTCTTCGAGACTTAGCACCCCGTTCATTCAAACCATGTGCGATTAAAAAAAAAAAATTGAAAATCAATGTTGCAGACTGGGAAGAATCATCGATGAACAACAATCCAGCAACTCGACCAGTTGGCGGTGAGAAAGGCGAAATCGGGGAGGACATTGTCTAGTTGATCGCGTGATGGAATTCAACACTTTTTACTTCTCTTTTTGCCTTTGTATTATAAAACTTCCACACAAAAAAAAAGGGAAAATCATATTCCATGTTGAGAGTACTTAAAAGTTAATCTGATTAATGGTAAATTTATGTCTTAGGAAGTTAATCTGACTGGTTTACTACACATGTTATGAATCTAATGCCGTTTCTGTAAACATCGAGCTCATCGCATCGTCAGTAATAGTCTCACATTGGAGTAGAAAACCCAAGTTGAAATCAGAGATTTTGAGCAGAGACTTGTTGCCCTGTTTCTCACATGTTGTGGGGTCTCCAGCAATTCGACTGCCCTTTTCGATTATTTGATTTATTCTTTATTTCCAAAAGAACGTTCAATTCCTTTACCCTTTTGTGCAAGTTCCAAACGTCCGGGCCTACATTACTATATGAGAACTCTACTTGCATAAAGTAGCATTAGAATGTCTGTAAGACTTGATATTTTAATAATCGAGCTACCACCCTCATTGTAAAATATGTATAGCCCAGTGATCTTAAGGTAAAGATAAACTACTATAAAACAAGGTAATGTCTTTTTATTTGTCTCGGCAACTGGATCAAAAGTAAGAATGAGGAGCCCAAATTTCTATTTCAATCGAAGGCATAACTCACCTGTCATTAAAGGATATGGCCGCTAAGCAAAGCAATATATAATGGAAACTATTGATCGATTTTTTCTTCAACCGGTGAGAAAATACTTTTATTTACATGAACATTTAAAAGCAGCGGAAAAGGAGGTGCTGTAGGAATGACCGATTACTTTCTGGATGGAGTCACCGCTGCAGCATGGATGTTCTTACCGAGCGAGAATTTCCATCCACTTAGCCCTATCCGCCTTCAGGTCTCGGTGATGGGTCCTATGGGAATAGGACGATCCGATTCGTTGACGGGTCCGAGTCAGAAAATAAATGCAACCATCCTCTTCATCAGTACATGCACCCAAATTTGAAGATTTGGAATGTCCAAGGAACCTTTTCTTACGAACTATTTCGCCACGAATCCTTGAGACGTCCCATACGTTTCTTTTCCCGGTCCAAGAGGTCCCACCCTAGGCCACTCCACCACCAACGTTGTTGAGCGTAGTAGGACAAATCCCTTGTGGAGCCGACCTCGTTCTTTTTCGTTTTCGGTGTGAATTCAGGTGCTGACGCGATGGATTCATCGGCAACAATGGGAAGTTCTGCCCCAATCGTCACGAAGGAATTAATTAATATGCCACCACATTCTTTCATGTATCATATTCAACGTCGGATGCGCTCACGAGTTCGAAACGTCCCGTTCTTTTGAGTCTTGTCCCGTTCCTTGAAAGTTCCCTCCTCCTCTTCTTCTTGCTTTATCATGTTGGGGTCTTGAGGGGTTTACATCATTTTTGAGGGGAAAATTACCAATGAATCCTAAACCTATTATACGGATGTTAATTTAGTTTTAAACTTTTCGATTTTGTCAATTTAGTTCTAAATATGTTCAATGTGGATGGGTCTAGGATAGGACATTTCTATCTTTGTTCACAATAAAAGGTGCAATAGAGGGCCAACGGTTGGTGAGATGAGATGGCAACCGTGATAGCGCAAGCACGGATGCATTGGCTATGGGAGTGTTGGGAGCTTGTAATGCATCCGATACCTTCACTCGGGAAAATCACTAAGATGGAGCCTTAGCCCAAGGCTAATGAGTCGACTTACCTTCCCTAAAAACTTAAGATAATGAGTTATGGGCTAATGAAGATATATTAACTATTCCATACCATATCAATTCTCTGATGTGAGATTTTTTAACACAACTCACAAATGTAATTTAACAAAGGGGTCGGTGTTTAGGTTAAGGTTTGAATGTAGGTTTTTTATTGTGCAAGGTAAAACTTCCCATGGAAATAGGCGCGATTTGATCATTTTGATATGATCGCACGTGGTTACCTTCTAATTTCAGAGGTTTCCAATTAGAGAAAAAAACTAAGAAAAGACATGGAGTATATTTAGGACTTTCTCTTTTAAGGTTTACACAGGTTTCGAATCAATTTAAAGATCAAACATATTTATTTCCCGTTGTGCCTCTTTTCAGAATCTAGAAAGAGCCCCACATGATTCATAACGCCTGTTTTGAATCCTTTCCTACGTGTAGCTAATCACTGCAATATGATTATGAAAGGAGTATCTAACATCACAATTCTAGTTCCTTCTTATGGTCGATTAATATGAAAAATCCAAGAGACTAAACTCGCCAATAAAATTGCGGAGCTGGCTAGATCTAGTCGAAATTCCCCACTGAATTTGGATTTGTATTTAATCGAACTGTCTGAATTGACCTGTCGGATACTCTCGCTAAAAGAATTAGCTGATGTATAATTCATCCTTATTTCATAAAAATTGAGGGGAGAGAGAGAGAGATCCACAGAAGGGCTCCCCACTAAATATACTTGTCGCTTTCTTCTTCGGGTAAGAGTGCATGCAAAATTGAACCACATGCAAAATTCTATTAGATTTGATACGTCTCAGAACGTTTCAAACGTCCCTAATTTTCAAAGCATGGAGTGGACGCTGAAATGGGGTGTTCACAAGCTTGAACGCGCAAACATGAACTTACTCTCAAGTTAGCCTACCTGGTCCAAAAGTCAACAAGCAAAACCAAAAATGATTAAAAAAAAAATCAAAATGAAAAGGCTTATAAGCACACCCTCTTGGCTATATATGAAGCCTATCTCGATTTGCATTCCCCGCAAGCTCTTTGCGTCTCGAGCAGAGGAAAAAAAACACCAGCTCTCTTTGTCCAAAAGCAAGCGCAGATCAATGTCTGACAACAACCCTACTTCAGATGAAGCTCGGAGGTTAGTCTGTGCATGTTCCCCTTGTTCCTTGTTAGCTGTTCCTCCTCTGAATCGCAAGCATTCAGCGATCTTGGCTTTCTGTGTTTACTGGAACTTTTCATTTGCACAACTTCTGCATATCCATCCATACGATCGAGAGTCATTTATGACTTTAGCAGATTGATCCGTTTTAGACTAATTATATGGACTTTGCACGTCATAAATGCTGAGTTCTAGCTTGTAATTCTAAATTCGCATGTGACATATCGTAATGGAATCTGGGAGAAATTCTCACCATCATATTTCATATGCACAGTTAACTTTACTCATTGTACGGTTTCATTTGTGGATGAGCAAGCTTTGTCAAGCAAGAGTTAAGCTTTCGGTGGATCGCTCCTTGCTTCAAGCTTGTATTATTTACTTGTGCCGTAAATTAATGAATTCATAATTCGTTGCTCTTTTTGATAGACCGGAAGAACAAGAAGATGCCATCATTGAAAAACTGAAAGATTTCTTGATGTCCACCCTTAGATGGTCAATTGCTCTTTTCGGAGCTAAGGATCTCCTTATGAACAAGCAAGTAACTTTCATCGCCCTTTCCATAGCTCTCATTGCGGTCTTTGGCATCAGTCTGCGAACACGAAGCGATCATGGAATGACATCTATTAGTTTCGTGTTTATCATACTGGGGTGTCTCATTATTGGAATAACTATTGACTCGATCATATTGAATTCTTATATCAAGTGGGTTATCTATGCTTTGTTCATTGCTTCAATGGCTGTAAATCCCGAATACCAACAAACTTTTTGGGGGATGCAACAAATCTTGAAGTCCATATGCGAAGCAACTTCTTCAAGACTCGGAAACTTGTTCAATCGAGTACAAGTGACTCTCCAAAATCTTCTGAAAATTATTGTTAAGGACCAAGAAGTATCACCGATGACTAACAACCGTGTAACTCAACCGGCTGATGGTGATGGAAGCATAGTTGGAGAGAACAGTGTCTAGCTGATCAAGATATGGAATTTGATGCCCCTTATTTCCATTTTTCTTTTGTAAGATAAGATGTTTGTACGATATGTAAACGTACGTCCAAGCTTTTTCTTATGTATTGTGTTTGTACGATATGTAAAAGCATGGTTGAACTATGGTAATTCTCCATCTAGACATAAAATTTGCTACTTCTGCATATGTGCTCCATCTATATGAAATTTTTATTGATCACTCTTGCTTTCTTCATAGCATAATTTACACCATAAGAATTTGATTTGACTGGTAACGACACATACTCTTTGACTCGCCTTGTAATTGCGTAATTTTTATATGTGCACCAAAAGGACGTTCCATACCTTGACCTTTGTGCGAGTTTTAAACGCGTGGTCCTGCAGAGATAGACAACAATGGATAAAGTAAGTGAATTGATTGTTCAACTCCAATTTTGATAAAGTTAATATGCAGACATATCTTCTGGTTATTAAATTATTGTAGATGACAGAAATCCACAAAACTTTCCAGATAATAAATCTCTTCCAAAAACCGAAATCTGTTTATATTCATTAAACTCGCTTATTTTTGCAAATTTCTAACATTCATTTATGTGAGCTAATACCTTTGTTTTTTGTGATAAATAAAAATTTGTGTTTAACCCCAGAAATTCGTACAAATTATAAACGAATCTAACACAAATTAACGGCCCGACCAAAAAAAAAAACAGAATGAAGAAGAGGAGTTTCTTTAATTAAAGATCCCGTCCTTTTGCTTATTCAATTCAAGCATAAGGCTTACCTTGATGACAACTTGGCAGTAATCAGCGCTCCAATCAAACATCAGTACGTTTCCAACGTTCTTCACTATGCTTTTATTCCTTCACGATTCACATCATCTCCCCTCAAGTCCTTTGTCTCTTTCGATGGAAAAGGGGATTCTGCGCCAAATTGACTTTGTATTTCGCTTCGCCAGTGGTGTCTGAAGAGTTTAAGGAAGCAAAGACAGAATTTAAATGAGGGATGAAGACGCGTGGGTCAAGGGAAGGAACGCAAAAAAGTTATTGCGTAACCAAGAAACGGGACGTCCCGTTCATTTCACGGTCGATTAGACAGATTCTCCGAACGCATGACGCAGCAGACGTGTCTTGGAGACGTCCCTTTTACCGATCCCAAGTTTATCTCTCAAATGAATAAACAAATCCAGACGAGAGATTTTATTTTTTTCCAAAATGATTTTCATTTTTCGAGGGAAAGATGAAAAGCAGTCTCTTTAGCATGGATTCTGATGGAGAAAAGTGTGCTCTGCGAGCATTGGCCCCACAGCTAAATTAAATTGCGTATCTGGTGCCAACATCCTGATTTAATGAGGAGGATTAGATTAGTTCGATGCGATAGAGTACAAGAACCTATCATGTTAAACTCCTCCTTTGGAGAATTTAAAATAATAATAAGCACACTAAAAGTGCTAAAATTCTTTACGAAAGTATAATTAAGTTTTTACCAAAAAAAAAAAAGAACAAATAAGTTTTAAAAGTTTCAAAAAGTGCAATTAAATTAGTCAAATTGATTCAATCAACAATTGAGTCTTCAAATCGCTGATGTGGAGATCGACCGTCCTACATAGCACATGCAACATTGACGTAGATAATTTTTAATAATTTTATTATTATTTTATTATTTTTTTACTTGCTTTTTAATTGCTCTTTTTTGTGAGCAACCCTCATCGCCCGCGAAGGCCTCGCCCTCTATCGACATGGCTGCAAGCAAGGGCCTTTGCGGACTCGTTGGCTCTAGGCGAGGGCGGCAGCTATCAAGGTCAGCAATAAACCTTGTTGGCACAAAAAGAACCAAAAAAAAAAAAATGAAATATATTGTTCAAAAATATTCAAAAAAAAAAGATACCGCGAATTTATTGTGCAATCCAATAAAAAATAGTTATATTAAATCGCTTATTTAGGTGCATGTGTCAAGGATTGGGGAAGGAAGGCCCACATGGAAGAATTTCATGGTATGAAGCTGGCTTAAGGTTTTTTTTTTTTTTGAAAGCGAGTCCGACCCGACTTGCTTAAATGCTCTGGTTGGGGCTCTATCAATCTTTTGGACGAAGGTATTTGGTTTCTATTACGACGTGCATCAATTTTCGACAAATATCTTATCAAATTCCCTAACTTCTTAGATTGATAGTTTGAATATCACAACTTTTAATCAATCATTGGTTTATTTATTGAATATTTTCTCGCCGAAGGAACTGTATATTTCTTGAGGGAAAATTATCAAAAGAATGTTAAATCTATTATAATTGTACAAATTCAGTCATATACTTATTTTTTTTACTAATTGAGTCATAAACATTTTGTGATTGTGCCAGTTCAGTCTATCTAGCTAAAATTGACTAGCTAGCGTCGACGAAATTTTTTAATAGTATTTTTTTTTTTGGAATTATATTATTAATTTTTTATATCTTTTTTCTCCTCACTCCTCCCTTCTTCTTCCTTTGGCTTCGTGATCGGCCAAAGGGAGGGCTAACTGATCATCGAACCGAGGTGGTAGGGTGAGCCTTGTTGGATTTGGCGAGGTCGAGTTCGCCCAACAACCATGAGGCGAGCTCGCCGACTAGTGAGGCGAGCTTGCTCAACCGCCTCAATTCGATGAACGGCTAGCCCTCCTCTCTAGTCAATCGCTGGAGCCAAATGAAGAATGAAAGAGGAAGAGTGAGGAGAAAAAAAGGAAAAAGAAAGATAAAAATTAATAATATAATTCTAAAAGTAAAATCTTATTAGAAAATTGTCGCCAACCAATTTTAGCCTTTATCAATCGACATAATTATAAAAATTTAGAGCTTAATTGGTCAAAAATAAGTTTATGACTGAATTGGCACAATTACAATAAATTTTTAATTTTTTTTTTTTGGTAATTTTTTCTTTTTAATCAAGGATACGCGGTATTGAAAGATGTTTTGGCTGAAGACATATCTGGTTGACCCCATTTTCTGCGAAATTATTTGGACCGCCATTTTCAAAGAAAACTTCGGAAAGACTACACCCACAAGTACCTCCCTGCATATTGAAAAAAAAAAAAAAAAACAGGGACGTCCCGTTTCTTTGCCGATCGACCCGTTTCTTTCAAAAGGAACGAGCAGGGAAATTTTAAAGTCCCGAACGGAGACTATATAAGCACGCTCCGTCATCTTCCTCTCATTCGCAACTCAAGAGACAGAAGTTCATTACGCGCCACGGAGCAGAGCTCGAACATCTGCAGAGTTCAAGCAGAGAGTGGCAACGCCAGAGCTGGGGGAACATGGCGGATCATATGGGCGTAACAATTCAAGTCGGAATCGAAAGGTATGCTAACTTGCTTGTGGATACATCGTTTCTAAAACTGCTGCGACGGTTGGGACGGCGGGTTGAGCAGCTGGTCCGATCTTGATTATTCTTCTTTGGTTGATCAATTTCTTTCTGTCCCGGTGTAGGGACAACGACCAGCAGCCACAGCAACAACACCAGCAGCAACAGGGGAGGCTGGACTCTGCCCGAAAGTTCCACGTTGCGTTCGGGTTACTGAAGCTGCTGATAATCACGCATTTCGGTTCGCTGTACATCATCTGTGAAGTCATTTATCTAATATCATTGATCGAGGTAACCGGACCCGAGAGCCCAAATCGGGTGTATTGGTACTTGTACATCGGTTTTGGGACTCTTGGCTTCGAGTTGCTTCTCTGGACGAATCTTTCTCTAGTGACATGGCTGGTCATCAATCTGTTCTTAGCAGTGTTTGCTTTGGCATCATCTGGTTGGCTCGTGCGAGGCTCCGACCGGTTTCTACAGCTTATTCAGCCATTCGATGACACACCATTTTCGGAAGTTCAGTTTGATGTTTGAAGTGCCAAGAATCCTGCTGCATTTGTGTGTATGAATTTGTTGTGTATGTCATTTGTACTGAGACTTGTGACAATGTAATCGAATACAGAGTATATTTAGACGTATCTTGTTCTGTATGTCTTTTGTAATGCTTCTCTAGACTTGTGACAATGTAATCAAATGAAGAGCGATCAAAGGGAAATGATTTCAATTTGCTTCTGGAAAATGTTATGGAGAATTGACAGAAATATCCTAATTATCTCTAGGAAATCAACTTAGGAAATGGTTTTGATTTACTTCTGGAAAAGCTCTAGTGGATCTCACATTGGTTCGCCAGAGCAGCAATACACATTAAGAATGTCCACACCAGGAGGTCTCGCGCCTGTTTCAGAATCCAATATCCCACCATCGAGTTTTATCCTGGAGGCCAACCCCATCTGCTTGTTCTCGCTGATAGTTTCGACCAATTTCACTTGGTGTTTCCCGTTACAGCTATCTTCCAACTTCCATAACCATCCAGTCGTTGACAGGTTTCTGTATATCTCGTCAGGAGTGGTCGACTCCCCGCCACATTCCATTAGCTTAAATTGATCTATGCCGCTCATATCAACCTCAAGGCGCAGCTTTAATTCGTGACGCGCATGGCAATCCTCGTGCATAAGCTCCAGGAGTTCAAAACATTCATGTCGACAGCAATTCTTGGCAAAGTTTTCTTGAAAAAAAGCAGCTACCAGCTTCATCAATCCAAGCAATAGGTTGCTGTAACTCAACCAGTTGGCAGTGAGAAAGGCGAAATCGGGGAGGACATTATTGTCCAGTTGATCGCGTGATGGAATTCAACACCTTTTACTTCTCTTTTTGCCTTTGTCTTATAAAACTTCCACACAAAAAAAGGGGAAAGGCATATTACATGTTGAGAGTACTTAAAAGTTAATCTGATTAATGATAAATGTACGTCTTAGGAAGTTAATCTGACTGGTTTACTACACATGTTATGAACCTAATACCGTTTCTGTAAACATCAATCTCATCGCATCGTCAGTAATAGTCTCACATTGGAGTAGAAAACCCAAGTTGAAATCAGAGATTTTGAGCAGAGACTTGTTGCCCTGTTTCTCACATCTTGTGGGGTCTCCAGCAATTCGATTCCCCTTTTCGATTATTTGATTTATTCTTTATTTCCAAAAGAACGTTCAATTCCTTTACCCTCTTGTGCAAGTTCTAAACGCCCGGCCCTACATTACTAGAGGAAAAAAGAAATCTCTACTTGCACAAAATAGCATTAGAATGTCTGTAAGACTTGATATTTTAATAATCGAGTCACCACCCTCATTGTAAAATATGCATAGCCCAGTGATTTTAAGGTAAAGATAAACTACTTTGAAACAAGGTAATGTCTTTTTATTTGTCTCAGCAAATGGATCAAAAGTAAGAATGAGGAGTCCAAATTTCTATTTCGATCGAAGGCATAACTCGCCTGTCATCAAAGGATATGGCCGCTAAGCAAAGCAATTATAATGGAAACTATTAATCGATTTTTTCTTCAACCGGTGAGAAAATACTTTTATTTACATGAAACATTAAGAGCAGCGGAAGAGGAGGTGCTATAGGAATAACCGATTACTTTCTGGATGGAATCACCGCTGCGGCATGTACGCTCTTACCGAGCGAGAATTTCCGTCCACTTAGCCCTATCCGCCTCTCAGATCTCGGTGATGGGCCCTATGGGAATAGGACGATCTGATTCGTTGACGGGTCCGAGTCCAAAAATAAATTGCCGCATTGATTGTCCAAGGCTAAGGGGGAAAGAGAACTCAGAAAAGCCATTGCAACGTGCGTCCCCAGCTCCACCAAGAAACAGGACGTCCCGTTTGTTTGACGGTCGACGTGACGAGGCAGCTTCTTTCAATATGTGACTCGGCAGACGTGTCTTGGAAAGTCCTTTCGGACAAATCCCACTGGATTGGATTAGTTCGGTACAAAAGAGAACAGGGACTCAACTTTCGAGACGTCTCCTTCGGAAAACTTTAAAAATAAAAAATAAAACAAGAGAGTGGGAGTGAGCGACAGGGACAGTGCATTTGGTCAACAATGGGTGTCCTGACGACCTTTGCCGTGATGGAGAGAGAGAGAGATCTAAGCTCAATTGTGCAACATCGAACACTAAAAACTACCAAAACCCGACCATTGGGGAGATGGCAGGTTCCCGAGTTCCGACACTAGGAGCTTATATTCGAATTCCAGGGTGTCTTGGAGTCAAGGTATCGAGACATGAGTCTGAACGATTGGAATGGTTAATAATTATGGTACAGGTCGACGTGAACTTTCCAAAATAAATTCAGTTTTGTAGGGAAACGAAGAGAAACAGTGGGTGCGTTTGGATGGGCATTTAGAAGCCCATCCAGCCCCAAAGCTCTTTCACCCAAAAATAGGGTGTTTGGATATCATTCCCAAGGGGCTTTCAAGTTTTTCATATTTTCGTTTTACCCTTGTATTTATTTATTTTTAAATTAAAAGAGCAGCCCTTCGCCGGACCGGCGAGGGCGACGGCCGCCGGCGAGCCAGATCGGGCGCCCGGCGGCCGCCGTCGCCGAGGTCGCCCGAGGTTGGGCGACCTCCGCGAGGGTCGCGCGACCCGGCCGAGGGCCGCCGAGGTCGCCCGACCTCGACCGTGGTCGCTCGACCCAGGGGCCCTCGCCGTCGCGCGACCCTCCTCGCCGTCACGCGACCCTCGCGAGACCCAGCGAGGGCCGCCATGCGGCGCGAGACCCGGGCGGCGGTCGCTGGGTCGCGCGCGGCGGCGAGGGCCCCCGGGTCGAGCGACCCCAGTCGCCCGAGGTCGGGCGACCTCTCGGCTCTCTCTGGTCGCGCGACCCTCGCCGAAGGTCGCCCAACCTCGAGCAACCTCAGGTAGACGGCCGGCGCCCGGATCGGCTCGCGGCGGCGCGGCTCGCCGGACCGGCGAAGGGTTTAGATGAATTTAAAAAAAAAAAAAAAAAAAAGAAAAATAATACCCATCAAAGCCCCCAGTGAAAGTTTATTTTACCAAACACACATCCAACTCAAAGTCCATTTGCAAAAATTTTTTACCAAACACAACCGCATTTTCCCTAAGTAACTTTGAGCTTTCAAAGATTTGCATTGACTCAAAGCCCCATCGCAAATCTTTTGAACCAAACGCAGTGTCTTCTTGGTTTGGATTCTGATATACCAATAGATATTTGCCTCACTTCTAAACTGGATCACATATCAGATGCCAATGTCCTAAATTGATTAGGATTGGGTTAGTTCGACACGAGAGTACAAGGATCAGATCAAACAAAATTCAAATATAAGGACCAAATTTGGAATTGTCCTGAAGTGTAGGGATCATCTTGACATTGCCTCTCATTTTCTCAAATTGTAAATCAATTTTACAAATATTTGACGATAAGTTTGTATTGATTATACACATACTTTTCATCAATTAGCTTTTTAAAAGCAATGCAAAACAGTGAAAAATGGCGAAAAAATCTGGTATTGCGGTTCTCATGTAACAAAGTGACACGCAATATAACGATTTTTTTTTAAAAGTCATGACACTCAAGCGAACATTCTTTTAGAAGTCATAGCACTTAATAAGACATCTAGTTGCCCTTTTTTCTTCGAAATTAATTGGACAAGTAATTCTTAAGGAAAATAAACTTCAATAAGACAACCCCTAATACCTCCCCTGCACAATGCGACGTCCCATTCATTTTACGCTCGGACCCAGTTTCTTTCAATACAAAAGGGGAGAATTCTTAAACGTCCCAAAGAAATCATAAGTTTTACCTGGGAGATAACATCACCCATCAGTTTTGTATCCATGCAAATTGAAGAAGATGTTCAACATCATAGATCCACAATGCTCTTTTTCAATTCAGGCAAAAAAAAAAAAAAAAAAATCGGTTTGAAATATCTAACTCTTTCTATTTTGGGGTAGAGAAGTCCTTGATTCAAAGGACTAATAAACGACGTTGTTTCACCCGGATGTAAGTTTTAAAGCACTACTGTTTTTGTCCATTAAGTAAAAGTTTGTGTACATTTTTGGGTGGTTCGGAAAACAGAGCTATTGTCATCTAGTGACTTTTTATTTTTGTGCATCTAGCTAATACCAAATTCTATGACAAGCCCACTTTATATTAACGGTGGAAACGATGGAGGGACTAATCTATTCGTTTTTCAGGAGTTGAGGGATAAATTTGTTCTAATTTAGTGTTTGAATAACATTTTTTTTTTGCTAAAAAAAAATCAAACAAAAATAAATGATGGGTAAAAAAAGGATTCGGGGGACCAATGGAAAGACAAGATAGGTCTTCTTCTCTGACTTTATCTTGTCCTTTTCATTTCGCATTTGTTCACTCAAAAGGTGATCTTTCCATGTTAATTTTTGTTACTTTTGTACCTTATATTTACCAAAAAAGAAAAATAGGTGATCTTTTGAGCCCGCATTCGAGACAAACTTACCATTTTGGCATTTAATTCAGACGGGTTAATTTTGAGAACCGCAAATGAAAAACTTGTCCAAGTAAACTTGTTCCATTTTCTTCTCCCATTCATCGTCATATTTTAGTCACAAATTGCAATGGCAGTGTGGGCATATCCACGGTCCTTTTGTGCTTGCCCATGCCTCCAATTAAAAACTCAATGTTTTAGATGACTTAGCAAAAGTTTCATGCCTTCAGACATAACGTAATGACTCCGCAAGGAAGATAACGTAACCCCTTTTAACATTGGACTACCTCGTCATATAGTAAATTGTCATGTTGCTTTTCCTTTTGTTTTTGGAGGTAAGATGGTGTCTCAGCTAAATTTCACGATAGCTCAACTAGTTTACCTTTCTAAGTGATCTGGAGGACAAATTCCCTCACGTCAGCATAGTGCATTCAGGATTTTATTTCTATAATGCTTTCAATAAAGTTTGAACTCAAAACCATAAATACTGATGGAGCTAGGATTTAAGTTGAATGCCGATGAGAAATAGTGAAAAAAAAAACATTTTGCACTAAAATATACAACACATTCACATACATTAAAGCATAAATTAGTCATGAATAAGTTAAAAAGTAAAAATCCTAGATCTCAAATTTTGTAAAACTTCAACTATAAACTTTTTCTATAAGAACTTGAATAAAGACATGGACTGTTGCTCATGGAGGGAAGGCGATAAACTTATGATTAATTACATTTCACTATATATCTTAAGGCCGGGCAAACTCTTTTACTATCTAAGGTTGCCATCTTCCTCATCAAATCATCTAATTCCAAAAGTTCTCAATAAAGCTACCCTTGATTAGCATATGCAACCATACATAAACCAAATTTTTATGTATTGAATGTCAAGTGTAATCGCTTCTTGCAAACGATTCCTCGAGACGTCCCATACGCTCCTTTTGCTGTCCAAGATCCACGGGGCCCAACCTCAGGCCACTCCATCAATCCACCAACCGTTTTCGAGACGTACCATGATGTCTGCCTCTTTGGCAAAGTGTCATTAGTTTATGCAAATCCAAAGTGAGACCGACACGTGTGGGACCGCGTTGAATTTAGGAAGCAGCAATGGGAAAGTTCTGCGCCAATCGCCCTCGAGGATTTTGATTGATACCTCACACGTTTCGCACGTCCCGTTCGTTATCCCGCTGGCTGTCCTCATTTGTCTCTTTTGATTGAAAAAGAGATTCTACGCCTATTTGACTTTTGTATTTTCACTTCGCAAGTCGTGTCTGAAGAGTTTAAGAAAGCAAATACAAAAAATAAATGAGGCATAAAGACGCGTAGGTCAAAAAGAGAACTGAAGAAACTATTTGAATAGCCGAGAAACGGGACGTCCCGTTCATTTGACGTTCGACTCCGCAGCTTCTCTCAATATTGGCACAGAAGATGTGTCTTAGAGACTTCCTTTTAACAATCCCATATTTATTGGTTAGATGAATAAATAAATCCAGACTAGACACTTTAATTTTTTCAAAAATGATCTTTATGTTTCGAGGGAGTATGAAAAACAGTGTCTTTAAGATGGCTTCTGATGTGCCTACTACAAAAAATTTCCTTGCAACTAAACTAGATTGTGTTTCTGATGCCAACATCCCGATTCAATTAGGAGGATTAGATTAGTTTGATTCAAAAGAGTACAAGGATTCAACATTTCAAACTCCTCCTTTGGAGAATTTAATAAAGGAATAAATGCGAAAATCCTAAAACTTATCACAAAAACGTGCAATTAAATCCTAAAATTCTTGAAAAGTGCAATCTATGTACTAAAGTTTTAGGACTTGATTCAAATCAATTTGACAAGTTTTGGGATTTAATTGTAATTTTTAAAGTTTTATGACTTTTAGTGTACTTATTATTTAAAAAAAACAACAAAACAAAAACAATTGAGAGGGAGAGTGTGTGACACAGAGAGTACATTGGTTAACAATGGAGGTCCTCACGACCTTAGAGAGAGAGAGAGAGAGAGAGTACAACATCAAACACCAAAAAGTGACAAAATCCAACTATCGATATGATAGGCAATTCGGATAGGGATTCCCTAGTCCAAGCACTGGAAATTCATGTTAACATCAAGGTGTCTTGGACCCAAGGTATCTAGACATGAGTTTGAAAGATTGGAATGGTTGATAACTTTATCGAAGTGAATTTTCCAGTGATTTTCATTTTGCGGGGAAGGATGAGAAACAGTCTCTTGTTAGTGTTTCTTATGGTATGCCAACAAAAATTGGTCCCACTTAGATTGCATATCAGGTGCCAACATCCCAATTTAATTAGCAGGATTCGATTAGTTTGACATAAAAGAGGGCAAGGACTAGATTGAACAAAACTGCAATGTGAGGACCAAATTTGAAATTATCCAAAAGTACAAGGACCATTATTTACATTGTCTCCTTTTTTTCTTTTCAAATTGGAAATCAACTTTTCAGACATTAGTATTTACAAAAAAAAAAAAAAAATCAAACATTAGATTATAAATGTATTTATTATAAAAAAATTTGTCATCAACTAACTCTTTTAAGCAAGACTAAATAGTGAAGAATGGAGAAAAGGTCTTCCATAGCCGTTCTAGAACAAAAGTAGTCCTTCCTTATTTAGTGAAGTTACAAAAAAAAAATTAGAGAAATTATCAAAAAAATTCATAAACATATTGTACTTTTACCAAATTTTAGTCATAAACCGTTCAATTTTGCTAATTTATTCTTAGGGTTAATACTCTAAAAAACCTCCAAACCGGTATACATGTGAGAACTTTATCAAATATAACCACAAAAAACTCTAAATCAGTATAATTATAACAAATTTACCCCCAAACTAATTTATCTGACTACCAAAAACTCTACCTAATACATACCCTCCATTAAATTGAATTAACATTTTAAAAAAGGTACAATTGTAACAAATAGAGAGTAAAATCATAGATTGGCACATCAATCAACTGTAGCGTGTCATCCAACTTAATAATTTAATAGTAAAATTTAATAGGAATTAATAGAGAATAAATTTATCATAAGTGTATTAGTTTAGGGTTTAGGGTTTTTTTATGATAAAAATTAGTTTTGGGTAAATTTCCAATTTAGGGTTTTTCAATATATTAACCCTTAGTTTTAAACATTTGCACACTTTGCCAATAGTCCATTCAGCCAACTTTCATATATATATGTAGGACAACCGTGCGACGTAGATATTTTTAATGATATTTTAATATTTTTTTAATTTTTTTAATTTTTAATTTTTATTGTTCTGTTTTCCCTGTTCTTTTTGTGCTGGTGAGGGTCACCAACAACCTTCATGGCGGTCGCCCTTGCCCATGGTCCCGCCAACAAAGGGCAAAAGAAAGTTAAAAAAAAAATTGAAAAAAATTAAAATATTATCATAACATTCTTACATTAATGACAATTGTGCAATATAGGATGATTATGATCTACGTCAATAATTTCCAATCAAAGTTAGCCATATGGATTCAAATAGCAAAATTAAAAGTGTTTAGGATTGAATTAATAAAAATGCAATAGGCTTATGATTTTCTGAATAATTTCCCCGATAAAAAAGCAATTAATCCATGTTTGTTTTTAAATAATCGATTATCATGCATTAAGTAACGTTAACTTCCTTATTTTGTTTTAAATTATCGAATTTATTATTTCAATTATCAATTTAAGTGGCCGAAAATCTCAATTTGTCAATATACTTTAAAAACTTGGGATGAATGGAACGTCCTTTCCACGGTGGGAGTCGCTCATGTGAACAGACACGGTCCTCGACAAGGGTTTGTCTCTTTCGGATGTAAGAGAACTATACTCTGATTTGACTCCTAAAGTTAAGAAAGCAAGAAAAAAAAAAAAAAAAAGTAATATATATATATATATATATATATATATATATATATATATATATATATATATATATATATTTGTCCAAGTACCGAACGTCTAGATCATTCAGAAGGTGCGCATCTAAAGGTTTAAAAATGGGGCCACTGAGATACAGCGTTCGACCAAAACAAAAAGAAGATACAGCGAAATTATTGCGCAATCCGATTAAAAATCGTTATATTAAATTGCTCATTGAGAGGCATGTGTGAGAAGAATCAAGGACGAAAGACCCACATCGAAGAATCACACAGTATAGAGCCATTGATATATTCCAATTGGCCTACTACTCAATGACTTGAGGTTTTTAACAATAAGAAGTCCGACCCGATTTCTTTAAAAGCTCTAATTTGAGCTCTATCTTTGCAATCTTTTGAATGAAAGTATTGGTTCCTATTGTGGTATCATAATATGTGATATGAAAGTGCATGGTTGATTGGGTAGGCTCTCACGACGTGCATCGGCTTTCAGCAAATATCTCAATGAATGCCCTGCAAATTCCTGCTAAGCTTTGTTGGGTTGAGGTAGTTGATGAGGGCAAACCTATGCCAAAAACTGTGCAGTAGTGGGCTGGAAAAAGGCCACACGTGCCGTGATGCTCACTTTATCTTTATAACTTCTCAATTGATAATTTAAGTACCATAACTTTTTAATTGGTCATTAGTTTATTTATTGTATACTTTCGCACCAAAGGAACTTTATATTCCTCCGAGTATATGCAGTATTGAAAGATGGTTTGGCCGAAGACATATCTGGTTGACCCTTTCTGCGAAATTACATGGACCAGCCCTTCTAAGGAAAACTTCAGAAAGCCGACAATCCCAATCACCTCCCCTGCACATTGAAAAGAACAGGGACGTCCGTTCATTTGCCGATCGACCCGTTTCGTTCCATGGGAAAGAACGGAGAAACTTTAAATTACCCAACGGAGACTATATAAGCACGCTCCGTCATCTTCCTCTCATTCGCGACGCGAGAGACAGAAGTTCATAGAGCGCCGAGGAGCACAGCTCGAACATCTGCAGAGTTCGAGCAGAGAGTCGAAACGCTAGAGCCGAGGAACATGGCGGATCATATGGGCATAACAGTTCAAGCCGAAATCGAAAGGTATGCTAATTCCCTCACGGATAACTTCGTTTCTAAAACTGCTGTGGCGGCTGGGACTGCAGATCGAGCAACTGGTCTGGTCTTGATTTTTCTTCTTTGGTTGATCGATTTCTTTCTGTCCCGGCACAGAGAAGATGATCGGCAGCCACTGCACCATCACCAACAGCAACATGGGTGGCTCAACTCTGCCAGGAAGTTCCACATTGCGTTTGGCTTACTGAAGCTGCTGACAATCACGCATTTCGGCTCGTTGTACATCATCTGTGAAGTTATTTATCTAATATCATTAATTGAGGTGACCGGACCCGAGAGCCCACATTGGGTTTACTGGTACTTGTACATCGGTTTTGGGACTCTTGGCTTCGAGCTACTTCTTTGGACGAATCTTTCTCTAGTGATGTGGGTGATCATCAATCTGGGCTTAGCAGTGTTTGCTTTGGCATCATCTGGTGTGCTTGTGCGAGGCTCCGACCGGTTTCTACAGCTTATACAGCCACTCGATGACACGCCATTTTCAGAAGTTCAGTTTTGAAGCGCCTAGAGTCCTGCTGCGTTTGTGTGTATGAATTTGTCTTGTATGTCGTTTGTAGTGAGATTCAAATACGGTGTATTTAGATGTATCTAGTTCTGTATGTCTTTTGTATTGCTTCTGTGGATTTGTGACATTGTAATCAAGTGAAGAGCGATCAAAGGGAAATGATTTATATTTGCTCCTGCAAAATGATACGGAGAATTGACAGAAATAACATAATTATCCCCAACATAAGAAAACAAACTAGAAAAATGATTTTGATTTGCTTCTGGAAAAGCTCTGATCGATCTCGCATTGGTTCACCTGAGCAGCAAGTGTACATTAAGAATGTCCATGCCAGAAGGGCTCACGCCTGTCTCAGAATACAATTTCCACTATCAAGTTTTATCCTAGAGGCCACTTCTACCTCCGTCCGCTTGTTCTCGCCGACAGTTTCGACCAATTTCACTTGGTTTTTCCTGTCACAGTTATCTTCCAACTTCCTGAACCATGCGTGCATTGCAAGGTTTCTGGATTTGCTCGTCGGGAGGTCGACTCCCCACGACATTCCTTTAGCTTAAATTGATCTATGCTACTCACATCAACCCCAGGTGCAGCTTTGATTCGCGAGGCCTCTCATGCATAAGCCCCAGCAGATCAAAGCATTCATGTCGACAGCTACCCGCTTCATCAATCCAAGCAGTAGGTTGCTGTATATTACTTTCCAAGTCTTGTCAAAACATGTGCTGGAAATCTAGCACAAAATGATCACGAACAAAATTCAGAAACAACACAAAGCAATTGAGATGATTCATTGATCTTGCAATTCTCCTACCAAGATGTCTCATTGTTGGAATAGCAATCAACTTGATCATGCTGAATTCTTGCATTAAGTGGGATATCTATGCTACTGGGATGGTAGCTGTCAATCCCAATTACCAACAAATTTTTCAAGAGATGAAATAAATCTTCAAGTTCATCTGTAGAGCAGCTTCTTCAAGACTCAGCAACTTGTTCATTCAAAGCAAACGTGACTATTGAAATAGTTATGACAATCAGTGTTGCAGACTGAGAAGAATCATTTATGAACAACAGCCCTCCGACTCAACTAGTTAGTAGTGAAAAAGGCGAAGCTGGGGAGGACATTGTCTATTTGATCGACATCTGTTACTTCCCTCTTTGCCTATGTGTCATAAAATTTGCACAAAAAACAGGAAAAACGTATTCCATGTTGAGAGTACATAAACTTAATATGATTAATGACAAATTTACATCTTAAGAAAATAATCTGACTTTTTTAGCACACATGTTATGCATCTAATACCGTTTCCGTAAACATCAATTTGATCGCTTCGTCAGGAATAATCTCATATAGGAGTAGAAACCCAGACAAAGATAAAAGAAAGAGAATTTCCGACAAGTTGAAATCAAAGACTTCGAGCAAAGACTTTTTGACCAGTTTCCTCATATGTTGTGGGGTCTCCAGCAATTCGACTCCCCTTTTGATTATTTGATTTGTTCTTTCTTTCCAGAAGGACGTTCAATTCCTTTATCCTTTTGTGCGAGTTTTAAACTTTATCCTTTTGTGCGAGTTTTAAACGCGTGGACCTACTTTTTACTAGAGGAAAAAAGCATATTTACCTGCACAAAATAGCATTAGAATGTCTGTAAGACTTGATATTTTAACAATCGAGTTATAAAATGTATCGCCCAATGATTTCAAGGTAAAGATAAACTGCTTTGAAACAAGGTAATGTCTTTTTAATTGTCTTGACAACTAGATCGAAAGTAAGAATTAGCAGTCTAAATTTCTATTTCGATCAAAGGAGTAACTCACCTTCCATCAAAGGATATGTCCGCTAAGCAAAGCAATTATAATGAAAGCTATTGATCGATTTGTTCTTCAACCGGTGAGAAATTACTTTTATTTACATGAACATTTAAGAGCTGCAGAAAAGGAGGTGCTATAGGAATAACCAATTATTTTCCAAATGGAATGGCCAGCATAGCATGGACCTTCTCCTCGAGCAAGAATTTTCATCTGCTTAGCCCTATCCTTCTCTTGTATCTTAGAGCGCACATGACAACAACTATATTTCTATTCCAAAACTATTTTTCTATGCCAAACTTATTTCTAGAATAAAAATTCGTCTAACAACATAATTTTTTTTTTTTTTTTAATTTCTAGAGAAATTTTTTAATCCATAAATAAGTTTGGAACGGAAATGAGGAATAAAAACTCTTCTTATCACTCATCTTTGCTACCCACCGCCATCATCCACTCGTCGCCACCACCAACCACAAGTCGTCGCCACCGACTACCGTTCACCACCCGCCACTGCCCGAAAGGGATAAATTTTATATCATTCATAAATGTGTATTTTTACTTAAAAACTCATTTAAAAATAGAAATAGAAAAATTTATTTATATTTCATAAATTAATTTATGACGAGAATGATTATTATTCGCGCCCTTAATTATAGGTTACATGGGAATCGGACGATCCGATACAAGGTGTGAGTTCAAAATAAATGCCACATTTGATTGTCCAAGGTTAGGTGAAAAAGAACTCAAGAAAGCCCGTGGCAACGTGCGTGCCCAGCTCCACCAGGAAACGGGACGTCCCGTTTGTTTGACAGTGGACGAGGCAGCTTCTTTCAATACGTGACACGGGCAGACGTGTCATAGAAAGTCCTTCCGTACAAATCCCACGTCAATTAGGTCGATAGTTGATGGCCAAGCATGCGTGGGGTGGGTTTTGGGCCAAGAAGAAAGCCCGTAGACCGTGAGCTCAGTGGTGGAAGACAACCGAAAATGATGGCCCAACAAAAGGGGTATCCTTAGCCCCTTGCCCTAGAATTACCAACCAGGTCGCAAATTGAGTGGCAAAGCCCATCATACCAATTCCTTAAGTCCTAACTGGATTTCTAAACCCCCTTCTTCGCTGGTCTTTGTTATGTTATGATTGGAAACTCATGGGGGTCATGTTCAAATGTTTAATGAAAGCTAAGCGTATTTTTGTCCAAATTTTTTTACCTAAATAAGTAAATGTAGACGACATATATTAATCTTCCAAAATGATTCTTTTATTGTTGGATAGGATTGTGAAAAATAGTCCCTTGCTGATGTAGCTTCTAATATGCTGACGGATTTTGACCCCGTGGCTACACCAGATTTCGTATTAGATGCCAACATCCCAAATCAATTCAGACAATAGATTAGTTCGATACAAAAGAGTACAAGGATAAAAATTTTGGACTATTTTGGTATGTATATTCACGAAATCTTTGTAACTTTAGTAGCTCAGGCAGAAGCGAAGGCTCTAGTGGAAACCCTAGATTTCCTCGGTACATGAAGCTATCTATGTCTTCAATTGAGTTAGACTCCCTAGTTATGGTACGAGCAGTGACAAAAGCAGATCAATTTGCTTGGGATGTGGAGGCGCTTATCAGTGTAACTAAGAGGAAGTTTAAGGGCTTTGATGATTTATTCCTGACCCATTGCAGCAGGAATGCGAATAAGGTTGCAGATTGATTGGTTAAAACTTAAAACCCACAAAGATAGATACCTAACCTTTGATTGGTTGTCCAAAGCCCTCGAAGCCTTATGGGCTCTTCTTTTTCTTGACTTTAACTTTTTATACCCGCAGTCATTACCCAAGTAATGAGAAGTACACTTTTCCAAAATAAGGTAACTTTTTTGGAATTCTCCTTCGAAAAACTTAAAAATTAAAACAAGAGAGGGGGAGAGAGTGACAAAAGAGTGCACTGGTCAACAATGGAGGTCCTGACGACGTTCGCTGTGAGGGAGAGATAAAGAGAGAGATCACTAGCTCAATTGTGCAACATCAAATACTAAAAACTACCAAAACCCAACCATCGGGGAGATAAGCAGTTTGGAGGCATATTCCGTAATCCTAGCACGAGCCTGAATCAGGTCTACCGGTACTTGTACATCGGTTTCAGGACTCCTGGCCTCGAGCTGCTTCTCTGGACAGACCTTTTTCTGCTCACATGGCTGGTTATCAATTTGTGCTTCCTAATGTTTGCTTTGGCATCATCTGGTCTACTCGGGTGAGGCTCCGACCCGTTTCTACAGCTTATTCATCCGTTTGACAACGTGCCATTAAGTTCAGCTTGATTTTTAAAGAGCCTAGAATTCCCTGTATTTGTGTGTATGAGTTTGTTGTGTATGTCATTGGTAATGCTTCTGATTTAGAGAAAAGACTGAGAGAATCTAATCTTATACATTTCTGTTTTTGGTGATGCTCACCTACAAATACCATTCACCATACATTTCATTAAATTGCACTGGCTTTTTCTTCGCCCCTTTCTTTCTTCTACTATTTCCAGGGATCGAATCCAACTATTCGAGACCCTATAAACATCTCAATCCCCCACTCTCAACGTGCTCATTTGTTATACTCGTGTTTGCAACTTTTCGTAAATTTGTATTAGCAATAGAACATCATTTTTTCTTATGAATTTTCATGTTGGCACTGAATTGCAGCTCACATCAGTCGACATCTTAGACTTACTTACCGAAATTGCCACTTTTATTCACCAAGTTGCACCTTTCATAGTTTTGAACTTCCCCAATCCTCCAAAAAGATCCCAACTGAAAAAAATCCTCACCATCATAACCGAGTTGCGGCTGCCACTACTGCCTGATGCAACCGCTGGTGATGACCAAGCCCCCTTGCTCCCCACCCCCCAAGTTCCAACGGCCATGAAGGAGTTGTCGCCTCCAACTCAGATGAAATGGCTCTACTAGAAGAGGTGGAGCTTGACATAGTATCGAGCTTTGCCACCAGCGGCGATCTGAGGTCGTGCATAGTGGGTGACCAAGAGGTTGCACTAGGACGGTACTGAGGTTTTGCATGGTAGGGAGGAGAGAGAGATAGAGAGAGAGGGAGGGAGAGAGAGGTGGCAACCGAGTGCAATGACGCAGCCCGACGAAAAAAGAGGTGGCTCGTGGTGGTCGGACAACGTTCGACAACGGCAAGTGATGCTGGGTGGAAGAGTTTAGGTTGTGCTTGATGCTTTTTCGAAGTGCTCTCTAAGAAAAAACAGAGAAGGCAGTGCTAGAGAAGAGGGTATTTAGAGTTCTCTTTTTCTTTTTTATGAGGACACAGCTAGAATGGCATTTACT
This sequence comes from Eucalyptus grandis, assembly GCF_016545825.1. Classification (NCBI taxonomy): domain Eukaryota; kingdom Viridiplantae; phylum Streptophyta; class Magnoliopsida; order Myrtales; family Myrtaceae; genus Eucalyptus; species Eucalyptus grandis. Next base: position 17,729,134 of record NC_052616.1, read on the forward strand.
TTTTGTGGTTTGCTTAATCAAGATTTTGCAGCTAACATACTTTGACCTTTTCTTAATTCGAATTGCCTAAAACTTTCGCAATATATAATTGTTGACATGTAAACTAACATACACAATTTGTCATAATTTTTTGAAATTTAAATAATATATAAATCAGTTTTTTGCTTTGGCTTAATGGCCAACGTTTACAAGCCCAGTTAAATGATTAAAATTATTGCAATGTGTAGCTTCGAGTCGATATATGAGTTAAGGGTACCAAGTCATGTAGGATTGGACTTTCTTTTTTTTTGGATTTTGACGTATAAATGGACAAATGTACACACTGTTCTTTCTTATCTTTTTTGATGCAATCGATTCATTGAACTCTTAATTTGTGTGATTGCATCCTCCAACTCATTTTATTTATTTGATTAGATAGAATCTCAATGATATTTATATGATTAATAGGACATAAATATCTTCATTTTTCAAATGACTCAGAGAAATCCCAAACTTCTACTTAAGGAATCACAACACCCATCAGTTTTCTATCCATGCAAATCGAAGAAGACACTCAACATCATAGATCCGCAATGCTATTTTTCAATTCAGGCCCAAAAAAGAAACTCGATGCAAGAAATCCAACTCTTTCAATTTAGGGGTAGACAAATCCTTGATTCAAAGGCCAATGAACGTCGTTGTTTTGCTCGCACGGATGAAAGTTTTAGGCATGGGTGTTTTTTTTTTTTTTTGGTAATGAAGAATCCGCTGGCCCGCTTTTCGCTTACGCTAATCGGCAACCCACGGACCGTACAGTGCACGGTGTACCTCAGACCAAGCGTCAATACTTCAAGGGAAGTTAGCACATGACCCCATCACTATGCCCCCACTCAAGATATTTTAGCAACCGTGGAGTTTCGATCGTTCGGTAAAGTGCTCAAAGCCCACTCAGCTGCCCACAGGTGTTTTTGTCCATTAATAAGTGAAAGTTTTGTTCCCTCATAAAGTGGTCTTCAGTGGAGGTTGCGTTTTGAGGCAAACCTACCCATCTTGACTTTTAATACGTACGGGTCGCTTTCGAGAACCGCGAATAGAAAATTTGCCCGACTAAATGCGTTCCATTTTCTTCTCCTGATCATCATATCATAGTCGTAGATGGTAAAAGCAACAATCACATGTTTTTTCTTTTTTTTGGTCAAAGGTAATGATGTATTGAGCTTTGAACCAACATTTATACATGATCCGGCACCACAAAATTTGCATTCAACAAGACATCACATGTTTCTTTTGAGTTCTACAAATGCGTACATATCACCTTCCCCCAATTAGAAACTCGATGTTTTGGATGAGATTTTTAAAACTTTTATGCCTTGAGACATTATAGTACGAGGCCTTGCGCAAGATAATGTAACCCTTTTACCACCGGGCTAGCAAGTCAAGTGGGGAAATTGCCACGTTCCTTTTCCTTTCGTATTAGAGATAAGATGGGCCCAGGCCAATTTTTGCCGCATCTCAACTAGTTAACTTTCCATAAGGGTGCACTCCCCCCACGTCGGCTTGGTCCGTTTGGAATTTTACTCTTGAAACACTATCAACAAGACTTGAATACAAGACCATAATTAGTGACAAAGCCGGGATCTAGGTTGAATGACAACAAAATACAGTCAAAAAACATTTGGCGCGAAAATATGGAATGAATTCACATACACCAAAGTGTATTTAGTCATTAATAAGTTAAAAGTAAAAATCCTCAATCTAAAATTTTGTAAACTCAGTGTATGAATTTTTTTCTATATGAACCCAAATAAGTATTTGGACAAGAAAATATTTTGCTCTTGATGATTGTTGTTAATATATATTTTCCAAAATTAAGTCTAACTAGAATTTTTTCACTAAAATATTCAATTAATGATGGCTTTCATCCATATATATGTAATACCTCTTATGAATAGAAAATTTTATATAGATTCCCATAAGCAGAAAGCCGTGTGTGTATTGTCAGTGAAAAATCATCAACTCTTCCAAGAAAAAAAAATCCAAAAAGAAAAAGATAATAGATTACAATCCGCAATACACATAATGTAAGATCAAAGAGAAATTGATGTTAAATAATTACTTCACTACGACATGAAAAATGCAATTTGATTTCATTATTTGAATTGCATCATTTAAAAGCTTTCTAGTTCATTTTCAAATTTTAGCCAAACATTGTAAAGTACTATCATTTTCTTGAAAAAAATGACTTCCTATTTCTAGAATTGTCACATTTTCTGCAAAACAAATAAAAATTGTCCATTAGATTTGTATTGCATGGAAATGTTTTGACAATATAATTTTTTTTTTTTTAAATCATAAGAAACAAATTTTCTTAAATTTGGTTAAATATAAAGGTATTGTACCAATATAGGTCGGATATAAGTCGAAACATTTATATTATGAATAAATGAATTATAAACGTAATAATGAGTCGATTTGAAGTCGGACCATTTATGATCCGACCTGACTCATCCACATGATAGGTCTAACGGTGGCCAAGGCCTTGTTCTTGACGGGCCTGTGATTAACGTGGAGGTCTTCGCTGGAGGCTACGGGGACTTTGGAGCTGCGATTGTGAGGGTTGGCCATGTCTGACGAGTCCATGGGGTGGGTGTGCTCCCTTTGATAGCGACATGCAGGCCGCAGTCCTAATCTGCATGCAGATTAGGACTTCGCCCCAGGTGGGACCACCTGCGGCGAAGTCCTAAGGGTGCGGCGAAGTCCTAAATCTGCATGCAGATTAGGACTTCGCCCCGGGTGGACCACCCGCGGCGAAGTCCTAAGGGTGCGGCGAAGTCCTAATCTGCATGCATGCAGATTAGGACTTCGCTGCGGGTGGTCCACCCGGCGCGACTATCAAAGGAAAACCGTTTATAATTCGTCGTCTCCTATTCCACCGGTATCGTGAAGTATTCTCATGCGTGTGTATAAGTTAAGGCCTTCGCACTTCGAAACCAGCTCAAGCTCTCTCAACTTCCTCTTTTGTCATCCACAAGACGCGGAGACACAGTTCATTGCCCTCCACAGCGCAGAAGAACTCCAACATACTGCAGATTTCTAGCAGAAGCACAACGCAAAACCCAAGGAACATGGCGGATCCTGCCGTAACATTTCAAGTCGACATTGAAAGGTGCGCAGTTCACTCGCGTATACTTCGCTTCGGAAACTTCCATCACAGTCGAAAGGGTGGGCCGAGCAACTCGTCCATTCCTTAATCCGTTTTTTGATTGATTTGCTTCCGATTTAATGTAGGGACGATGATCAACGGGCGCAGAACCAACATCAACAGGGATTGCCCGACTCGGCTAAAAAGTTCCACATCATGTTCGGTTTGCTAAAGCTGCTGACAATCGCCCATTTCCAATCACTATACATCATCTGTGAAGTCATTTATCTAATATCATTAGTCGAGGTGATTGGACCCTCGAGCCCGAATCAGATCTACTGGTACTTATACGTCGTTTTCGGGACCCTTGGCTTCGAGTTGCTTCTCTGGATGAATCTTTCTCTAGTCACGTGGTTGGTCGTCAATTTTTGCTTACTAATGTTTGCTCTGGCATCCTCCGGTTTGCTTATGCGGGGCTTCGATCGGTTTCGATTGCTTGTTCAGCCGTTGGACGACATGCCACTTTCGCAAGTTCAGTTCGATTTTTGAAGCGGCTTGAATCCTATTGTATTTGTGTGTACCTATTTACTGTGTGTGTCATTTGTGATGCTTCTGATTCAGGGAATTGACTAAAGAGGACTTTTTATTCTTCTACTAGTGTTCTGTATAAGTGTGTATCAGTTTTTTTTTTTTTTCGGTCGAAGTATCTCAGTTTATTGCCGTATGTCTTTTGTATGTGATTTATCTATAAATACCATTCACTAATCATTTTATTTAATTCCATTTGCTCTTCTTCTTTTTTTGCCCCTTTTTTTCTACTATTTCTAGGGATTAAATCCAACTATTCAAGACCCTACAAACATCTCAATCCCTCAACGTTTGTTTGTTACACCCCACGTTTGTAACTTCTGTGAACTTGCATTAACAATAGAACGTCATTTTTCTAAGGATAAACATTAAAAAAAAAAAAAATTCCTTCTCACCTTTTGTCCCGTCACCAACTTTACCTCCTCTATTTTGGAATTTTTTGTTTTTGCATCCTGAATTTTCATATTGGACACTAAAATAAGGTGACATCATAGACTTACTTATCAATATCGCCACTTTTCTCGGCCTATCAAAATTATGTAGATAACATATTTTGATTTCTTTAAAATTCATGAGACTTTCATAATATATAATATTGACACATAAATTAACATACAATTTTTCGTAAATCTTTTAAAAATTAAATAGTATATAAATTAACGTTTTGCTTTTGCTTATTCGCAAACAAAGAAACCCAATTAAATAGTTAAATTGATGTAATGTATTTTCGTGTCGATATACAAGTCAAGGTATCATGTCATATAGTGTTGGATTCTTCCCTTTATATTTTGGCTTATAAACGGATCACATGCAATATTGTCAGCCTGCGATAAAAAAATTGTAAAGTTTCACTTGTGTGGACGGAAATTTTAGAGATGGGTATTTTTTTTTCCATCAAGTAAAAGTCTGTACTTTTTGCGGTTGTTCAAAAAATGGAGACATTCTCATCCTATGGTTTTATTATTTTGATAGCAAACTCACTTTTATTTCAACGGGAGAAAGGATAGAGGGACTAATCTATTCGTTTTCTACAAGGTGAGGGATTCTATTTTCGAAATTTAATGTTGAGTAGCTTTTTCTTTTTATCTTATTTTGGCTCACAAAAGAAAATCAAACAATATAGATCATCTTCAACGTTTCAGACAAGCGGGTTCCGTTTTCTTCTCCTAATCATCATATTATAGTCGCAAATTGCAATCTTAACAAGCATATGTTTTCGTCGAATTCTGTAACGTGTGCAAATCTAAAGTTAAGACCGACGTATGCGGAGGGGCAGCGTTGAATTTAGGAAGCAACAATGGGAAAGTTTCTGCGCCGATGGCCCACGAGGATTTTGATCGATGCGTCACCGCAGGTTTCGTACGTTCCTTCCTCGAAACTTCCCTTTTCTTCCTCCTTTGCTTTTACGAAGTTGCGGTTGGCGATACTTTACATGTATTTAGAAAAAGAAATCCAAAGGTTTTCCATATTACGTTTGAGAGATATCATTCTTATCTTATGGATTTACATCGTCATTATATTATAGCGGATAATTGCAATTCATTTTAACTAAATTATTATAGATTTGTTGAATATCTATGCCAATTTAGTCAATGCTAAAGATTTGTAAAAATTACTAAAAAGAGTCTTAAACCTATTGTAGTTATATTAATTCAGTCCATCAGCTCAAATTTGGCTAGCTAGCTATGACAAGAACAATTTTCAATAATATTTTAATATTTCTTTTTTTAATTATTTTTTTATTTCTCTGTTTTTCTTCTTCCTTTTTCTTCTAGTTGACTAGGTCAACCTCGACGAGGGTGAGCAACCTCACCCAACCATTGGCGAGGTGAGGCGATGCCGGGCAAGGTCAATGTCGCCAACCCTTATCCAACCAGCTAGATGAAGAAGGAAGAGGAAAAAAATAAAGAAAAGAAAAAATAAAAATTTTGGAAAAAATATTAATATATTAGTGAAAATTATCTACGTCGGCGCCGGCTGTTCCACATCAATGCCAACTAGCTAAATTTAGCCGGATGGATTGAATTGACATAAATGCAAAATGTTTAAAACTCAATTGACTAAAAAAATGTTTATGACTGAATTAATAAAATTGCAATAAGTTATGACATTTTTGTTAAAATTCCCCTAAATATTTTGAGGGAATTTTATGTAGAAAAAGAGACCTGAGTTTGAAACTAAAGTTGAGATTACATTCCGCTATATATGCTCATAGTGTGTATATGAAAAAAAAAAAATACAGGCCGGGGGTGGTGACTGTCTCTTGCTCCCCGAATCCGTGGCTAACCATAAAAAGAGTGAACAAACTCTTTTACCATCTAAGATTATCACAATCCCCTATCAACTCATCTAATCCCAAAAGTCTTCAATAAAAGCAATACTTAATTAGCATATGCAACAATACTCTTCCCCAGTACATCAACCAAAATTTAAAGTCTTGAAGTGTCTAAGTGAACCAATTCTTATAAACTATTTCACCCCGATTCCGGGATATTAAGTTACTAAGATAAGCCTAGTGGCCTATGAATATTCTAACTGGCGTATGATAATTTCATTTTTTATTCCTTTTTAGTATTAATCATGAATAAAATGCATGAGATCCTAGATAACAAAATAATATAAACTCACCAACAGTTACTGAATTGAAGGTAATAGATCCTCCACGAACACTTTTGTTTCTAATGATTATGGTCTTTCCAATGCCATCACCCATGAACATAATGTTTCTCCAATTTTGATCCAACTTTAACATTCTCCATGTACATAGTGGCCTTGATATAGATTATATGCCTTGATGTGCTAGATCGCTTCGATGCCGCTTTACAAATTAGTTTCTCAAACCATCTTGGACCACCAAGATATCGGCCTTAGACGCCATGATTTCACGTCCCAAAGGAATAGCTAGAAATGGTTTGAAACAGTAGAAGAGGCAACAAAAGAAGAATCATGAACTTTGGATAACAAAAGGGTTTTCTAGGAAGTAAACTCTGAGACCAAGTTAAGAACAATAATGCGAAAGATAGGAATATTGAATTTGTGTATTATATTAATGAAGAATGCATCCACCTATTTATATATGCTTTATTAGATAACTATTTTAAGATAATATCTCAATCAAGATTGCACAATCAAAGGGAGATGTATGTACAATATACGTGCCATATGCGTGCAATCTTGAGAGATACGAATAATTAACATAATTATCAAAATATCTCTAACAATGGAAATTATCTTATATAAATCCCTAATTAGTTCTAACCATATTAGTTGATTCTATATACTGCATAAAATCTAAATATCTTCTTTCTCTATGTCAAACTTTATGTTTCTTGATGATCGTCTACCTTTGCAAAGCTTAAAGGCTAGATGTGTAGGGCATGCCATTGGTGAGGAACTTTGAAGCCTTTGTTGCACTTGTGATGACATGGTAACTTGCCCACTTGACCCTATTTGTAGTCAATGACTCGGGCCCATGTTCATATACTCTCCATAGTACGGATCTTCAAATCCATGATCTTATAAGGGATATTAAGTTACTAAGATAAGCCTAGTGGCCTATGAATATTCTAACTGGCATATGATAATTTCATTTTTTTTTCTTTTTTAGTATTAATCCTGAATAAAATGCACGGTATCTTAGATAACAAAATAATATAAACTCACCAGCAACTACCGAATTGAAGGTAATAGATCCTCCACCGAAACTTTTTGTTTCTAGTGATTATGGTCTTTCCAATGCCATCACCCACGAACATAATGTTTCTCCAATTTTGATCCAACTTCAACATTCTCCATGTACATAGTGGCCTTGATATGCCTTGCTGTGCCAGATTGCTTTGATGCTACTTTACAAATTAGTTTCTCGAACCATCTTGGACCACCAAGATATCGACCTTAGACGCCATGATTTCACGTCCCAAAGGAATAGCTAGAAATGGTTTGAGATAGTAGAAGAGGCAACAAGAGAAGGATCATGAACTTTGGATAACAAAAGGGTTTTCTAGGAAGTAAACTCTGAGACCAAGTTAAGAACAATAATGCGAAAGATAGGAATATTGAATTTGTGTATTTTGATATATATATATATATATATATATATATATATATATATATTAATGAAGAATACATTCACCTATTTATATATGCTTTATTAGATAACTATTTTAAGATAATATCTCAATAAGGATTGCACAATCAAAGGGAGATTACGTGCAATATACGTGCCATATGCGTGCAATCTTGAGAGATACAAATAATTAACATAATTATCAAGATATCTCTAACAATGGAAATTATCTTATATAAATCCCTAATTGTTCTAACTGTATTAGTGGATTATATATACTACATAAAATCTAAATATCATCTTTCTCTATGTCAAACTTTATGCTTCTTGATGATTGTCTACATTTGCAAAGCTTAAAGGCTAGATGTGTAGGACATGCCATTGGTGAGGAACTTTGAAGCTTTTGTTGCAGGGTAAGTACACTACCAATGCCAAAAGTTGTGTATGGCGCTCACTTTGGTGTTAAAAGTTTCTGTCAAATCACTTAAGTGCCAAATCGGAGGAACAATGATCACTTTAGTGCCACCGGCAAGAAATTCCAACCACAATGATTATGTGACTTTTATATTGAAAAAAAAAAAAACATCGACATGGCTTTTAAACAACGTTGTTTTCCGTTCTCTTTAAGAAAACAACGTTGTTTTGTCGTCATATGTGGATGGCCTCACAAAAATGACGTCACATAGCTCATATGGGGATTGAAATTAGGGTTTTTTTGTCCGATCCTCGCCCAACGCCAACCTAGCTTGCTTGGCCACCGTTGCTCGGCCTCTGTCGTAGTTGCTTGACTAGGTGAGTGAGGAGAGGCTAAGGTCGTTTCTTGGGTAAGAAGTAATGAGAAGAATAGGAGGCAAGGGCGAAGGAGTAGGAGGAAAAGGAAGAAGGGGGGTTGAAGGTGGAGAGAGCAAAGATGAGGAGGGCGAGGGAAACAAGGAGGGCGTAGATGGAGATAGTGAATTGGGCTCTGCTTAGGGAGTGGTTGAAGTGGGTCTTTCTGAAGGGGGAAGGAGAAGGAGGAGGACAAGAGCTTGGGCTTGTCAACAATGTTGAATGAACCAGAGGCGATGTTGTGCTGGTGCTGGTGCCAGCGCCAGTGTTGGTGTCATTGCTAGCTAGTGCTAGTGTTGTTTTTAGGGGAAGAAAACGACGGGTAAGTGCATGCCATGCCTTCTCTCTCTCTCTCTCTCTCTCTCAATTTTAGGGATTTAGGATTTTGACTTGGGGGAAAGACGCCAAATGGTGTCATTTTATTATTTACATGCTGATTGTACTCTCCGGCGAGCCACATCAACTTCAAAAATTAATATAAAAAAAGTGCCACGTTGAATTTCCAATCAATCAGATCGGCTTTGGCACTAAAATAATCATTTTTCAAACTTTTTGGCACTTAAATTGTCCAAAATAAACTTTTAACACCAAAGTGAGCGCTGTACACAATTTTTGGTACTAATAATATACTTACCCCTCCCCTTTGTTGCACTTGTGATGACATGGTAACTTGCCCACTTGACCTTATTTGTAGTCAATGACTCGGGCCCGTGTTCGTATACTCTCCATAGTACGGATCTTCAAATCCATGATCTTATAAGGGATAGTAAGTTACTAAGATAAGCCTAGTGGCCTATGAATATTCTAACTGGCATATGATAATTTCATTTTTTTTCTTTTTTGGTATTAATCCTGAATAAAATGCACGAGATCCTAGATAACATAATATAAACTCACCAACAGCTACTGAATTGAAGTTAATAGATCCTCCACCAACACTTTTGTTTCTAGTGATTATGGTCTTTCCAATGCCATCACCCACTTGACCCTATGAAATACGATTATCATTATATCAAATAGGAATTTGTTAGATTCCTCAATGTAATTGCTTATAAGTTTATTGTAACTTGCCCCCAATATATCAATTTTGGTTTAAAGCCCCACGACGACTCAAACTAATTTCCATGTCACCCCTAACATCAACTTCGATTACATTGTAACCTGAAAATCAATCACATGATCCATCAATAGGGAGGACTTGAGGACAAAATTGTCCTTCCCGGGCGAGAATTATATTTTGCCTCTGCCACTACTGCTCTCAGTGGCCATGCCATCACGACCAACTGCTTTTCCTTCTCTGTCATCTAGTCCTTTGATAATGTTTTCATGGTTTATTAATAACCCCAATGTCATTTCTTCTATCTACACACACACACACACACACACACACACACGCACACAAACACATGCACAAAACAAATTTCCCCATGGATAAATTACCTTATTGATTGACAAACTGGTGAGATCACATTGATCCAATTATTGAAATATTATGTCCCATAGTAAAAAATAGCCTTAAACTTTTCCACAGTCAATTTCAACCCACTCCTCATGAATTAAAATTCCCAAGTCTCATGCATTTCTTTGTCAATTTTAGAATTTGTTGGTTTTAGCCTAGAAATTTGATTACAATACTCCAACTAATCACTCACATATCACACATGTTTTTATAAGATACAAAACCAAATGTCGGGATAATTTCAAATTCACCAAACAAATTTCCTAAAAAGTCAATTTTAAACTGACTAAACCTTCGAAACTCTCAAATTACCACCATCCCACATTATTAAAAAAATACTTTGTTCCTTCAACAAAAATCTTTTCCTGCAACTCAACTTGCTATGGGTTTTAAACTACCAAAACCCAACCACCGGGGGATAGGCAGTTTGGAAGCATATTCCGTAATCCCAGCATTAGGAAATTACATTCGAACATGGGTGTCTTGGAGTCAAGGTATCGAGACATGAGTATGAACATTAGAATGGTTGATAACGACGATAGAGGTCAAAGTGAATTTTCCAAAATGATTTCAGTTTTCAGGGAAACTTGAGAAATAGTCTCTTGTTGGTGTGGACTTTGATATACCAATAGATATTGGCCTCGTGGCTGAACTAGATCTCATATCAGATGCCAATATCCCAAATTAATTAGGAGGATTGGGTCACTTCAACAAGAAAGAGTACAAGGACCACATTGAACAAAATTCAAATATAAGGACCAAATTTGGAATTGTCCTGAAGTGTAGGAACCATCTTGACATTGTCTCTCATTTTCTCAAATTGTAAATTGAAGTTTGTAATAATACAAATACTTTTCATCAATTAGCTTTTTAAAGTGTTACAAATAGTGAAAAATGGAGGAAAAATCTGGTGTGGCAGTTTCTCACAAAACAAAGTGACACAAACTTATCGGGAGAACGGCATCATAACTACTATAATTTTTATACAGCGTTAACTTGAGTGCCTTAATTTCTTCTTTTTTTATCACTTAAGTGTCATAATTTATTAAAAAAACTTTTACTTACTGTCGTAATATTCTTTTTGTTTGCTAAAAAAATCGAGCAAAAATAAATGATGGGCAAAGAGCGGATTAGGGGGAGACCGCTGGAAAGGCAAGATAGGACTAATTGTCTTTATCTTTCGAGCCTGCATTTGTGAGGAACCTACCATTTTGACGTTTAATACGTATGGGCTAGTTTTTGAGAACCGTGAATGAAAAACTTGTCCGAATAAACGTGTCCCATTTTCTTATCCTAATCATCATCATATTATAGGCCCAAATTGTAATGGCAGTGCATGCGTATCCACCGTCCTTTTGTGCTTGCTCATGCCCCACAATTAAAAACTTGATGTTATAGATGATTTAGCAAAAAAATTCATGCCTTGGGACATAACATTACGAGGTCCTATGGAAGATAATGTAATCCCTTTACCGGACTACCATGTCTTATAGTAAATTGTCATGTTGCTTTTCCTTTTGTTTTGGAGGTAAGATGGTGTCTCAGCCAATTTTTGCGGTATCTCAACTAGCTCACCTTGTTAGGCAATCTTTAGGATGCATTCCCCTGTATTGGCATAGTGTATTTGGGATCTTATACGTGGAATACTCTCAATAAAGCCTAAACTTAATATCATAAATAGTGACAGAACCACTAGGATTTAGGTTGAATACCGATGAAATATAGTTAAAAAAACATTTTGCACAAAAATATAGAACACATTTACATACATTAAAGCATAAATTAATCATTAATGAGTTAAAAAGCAAATATCCTTGATCTGAAATTTTGTAAACTTTGCATATGAACTTTTTCTATAAGAACCTAAATAAGTATATGGACTGTTGCTTCTGGGGGAAGGCGATAAACTTATGATTGATTACGTTTCACTATATATCTTACTAACGGCGGCAATGACTATCGCTTGCTCTATGACTCCGTGGCAAACTCTTTTACTATCTAAGGCTATCATCTTCCTTATCAAATCATCTTAATCCCAAAAGTTTTCAATAAAGCTACCCTTAATTAGAATATGCAACCATACTCTTCCTTTTTACATCAACCAAATTTTTATGTATTGAATGCCATCAACTTAATTTTTATGTATTGAATGCCAGGTGAACCGCTTCTTGCAAACGATTCCTCGAGACGTCCCATGCTCTCCTCTTGCTGTCCAAGATCCACGTGGCCCAAGTCCAGCCATGATGTGTGCCTCTTTGGAAAAGGGTCATTCGTTTATGCAACCTTAAGCAAGACCGACACGTAGGGTCAGTGTTGAATTTAGGAAGCAACAATGGAAAAGTTCCGCACCAATCGCACTCGAGGATTTTGATTGATACGTCACAAGTTTCGCACGTCCCATTCGTTTTAGTCCGTCCGCGTTCCTTGAAAGTTCCCCTTTTGTCTTGTCTTCTTGCTTTCATCATGTTGCGGTCTGCGAGTGTTTACACCACCATTTCCAAGTGCGATTGCAAAGAACACGATGTGTCTAGACAACAGCTTTGATGCTCTCACGGTTCCATAGCTAAACCTCTCGCAGTTAATAATGACGAGAGGTTTCTTCAAATTTTTGAACTCCAATGCAAGGTAGATCTCATCGTACAAATTTGGCAAATATAACCGTGGCGAACACTGGTGAATAATGCCTGCGTTGCGTTTCTTGTGGTAGAACAGTAATTTTTTCTAATAATGCATTTATACGAGTTTACATTACAGTTTTCATGGGATTATGAAAACTTTTCTGCCAACTATCTTTTAATTTTTTAATCTAAGTTAATCTTGTCATTAAATTTATCGAGAGGATAAACCTCATGTTGTATTTATTATATCGAGCAATTTTTCATTTTGATTTTCGGTGGGGTTCTTCCTCTTTGTCGAATGAGATCATAAGGCCTTAGGACCTTATTATTCACATTATATAATGAAAATTAGTCCAATCACAAGTATTTCCCTTATCCAAATCCATTGATTTTCCTTTTGAACTTTCCCGAGGAATTAGCAAGGAATTAGGACGGCCAACTTTGTATCACCTAGTGCCTGTGCAGATATAGTAGGTGTTAGGGAATTCATAATATGCTAAAAGACAAATTACAATTATAATTTTCACTATATTCCACAACAAGGAAATTCACGTAAACTACTAAATAGGCGACATGTGCAAAATGCGACTCTAATACAAGAAGCAAATGACTATTAATGTCCTGGTTTGTTTTAATAAGACATACTCTTGAATGGATTTTGCTTAAGATGGTAAAATATTCAAATTCAAGAGCCTGAGAACCTCTCCTGTTAGCACTTTGGGGATCTCATGATGGCGGGAGACCTTTTGTGAAGGTCCATCCTTCGGTTTTGTACACTTCGATGGAGGTTGAGCAAACATTGCACTCAAAAGGTCTGTCGACCATTCTATGATCTAGTGCGGAGTAATTATGAATTATGATAATGTTGAGGGGAGGCAGCTACTCTTCTTGCCAATCCTCCATTGTTTCTTCTAAGCCAATTTTTTTTTTTCATTTTTATAATAAATAAATAAAAAAGATATGAAGCAAACATTTGTGAATAAAACCATTATGATTTGGTCCAATGGCTACCCTTTCTATATGAAAAAGGGGGAGGTGAGGGATTTGAATCCTCACATTCTCAAGGGAGTTGAGGTGGAGACAATTAGTTTCAAGTATGAGTTTTGACTCTCACATCTTGTAAAGAGGTAGGATAATAATCTAAAAGTGAGTTGAGAGTTAGAATAAAATTGAAAAAAAAAATGGTGAAAACGAGTGGGTTTGCCTAGATAGCTTCGGCCCGTAGGCTACTCGCCCAAACCCAAAAAGCTGGATCCATCGGTCAATTAATGGGCTTTGTGTTGGGTAACAAAGTCAAATACCGGCCGGGCCCGAAAGCTCAAGCAGATACTTCTCAGTCTGTCACGCTAGATAAAATATTCAGTGGTTAGCAACTACCAAGTCATCGGCTGACCTAGCATATATGCTCCACTGAAAAAGCGACATCTGTCCGGTGACCTAGAATATGTAGGAATTGAAAAATTAAAACCGAAAGGGCTCAGATGCTCTTTTCTCTCTCCTTTGGCGACTGACATAAGGGATAATAAATGCATTGTCCTTGCTCAAAACCCTCTCTCTCATCTTTTCAATTTTTCAAGGGTTGTATACACGGTGCTTTATCTCCCCCCATTCCTCTTTCTCTCGAGAAAATATTGGGTACCCTAACAGTGCCACGTTATCGGTGTTCTGAACCATTCAGGCATCGACACCTGTCCACGGGACCCGCCACGTCCGCTCACTCCATCTTCTACGCTTCTGTCTCTCTCTTCTCTCTTCTCACTCTCTCCGAAATAACTCTCGGCTGATGGCTCGGCTCGGCTCGGCTCGGCTAGGCTGGGCTGACAGTAGAAAGCACGGGTAATAAATGCGCAACACTCCCGCTTAAAATCTCTATCCTCACTTGGATATTTTATGGGCTCTCTCTCTCCTCGTGGACGAGCTGCACTTCCTCAGTTTCCTTCTCAGCGCGTCCCACCCCCTCCGCCTCCGCCTCCCCCAAAAAGCCTCGCCGGTCATCTACCTCTGGCACGTCGCCTCCTCCAAGAGCCCCGCCAGTCGCAGCTGGTTCCGGACCGTTTGTGCTCGCGTTGGTCTCTCGGCAACTTCTGGGCCTCGGTCTCGTTCCCGAGCGGCGCCAGGCTCCCTGCCGTCGACCGGGTGCTGTCCCTGTCGCTGGCCCTATCAGTCGCGAGGGAGATCTCGGTAGACCTGGGCAGGGCCGACGGCGCGGCGAAGAAGGAGAGGCGCGGGCTAGAGGGCTGGAGAAGGATTCCCGCTCGCTGTGGACGAGGTACGTGGACTGGCTACACCAGCACTAGAGCTAGGGCTTTTCCTTGGACTAGAGCCGAATCGGGTTCACGAACGAGTTCGTGGAGAAGATGGAGCCTCGGTTCCAGGCCGCGTTCAAGGCGATGGAGGAGCTGGAGAAGGGCGCGATCGCGAACCCGGCCTGGGCGAGGGCCGCATGGTCGGGCACTACTGGTTGAGGAAGTCGGAACTTGTGCGGGTCGGATTTTCCCGTGGGATCCTCTGGCGCGACGGAGATGGCCTTCTCTGGATTCGTTGACTGAATCTTCATCGGCTGATCATGGCGACTCTTCCTCTTCCAAGGTAATCTTCCCTTTCAGCATCGGGTCTCGGGTTTTGGGTTTGGGTTTGGTTCGTGTTAATCTTTTATGATGAAAATTGCTTATTTTGATGATCGTGCAATTGTCGGCGAGGAGGAGAAATTCTGATCATGGTAGGTTTGGGTACTTTGTTGGTGGTTGGAATTTGAAAGTAGGGATGGAGGGACTTTTAATGAATTGGCATGCCGAGATGGCCGAGCAAGCTGCGTTGGTTGTTCAGCACGTCGAGCAATGTCTGTTTTCCGATTCGCTCGAGATCAGGGACTACCTAAAAGCAATCGAGCACTTGAGCTCTATGCGACTCGGATTCAAGGACGTCGAAATGTTTCTGTTCAGGCCGGAAGTGAATGTGCTACTGAACTTGGTTGGCTTGCATTACTGCATGCACTGGCTTGAAGTGCCAGTAAGCAACTGTTTACTTTTGGGCACCGAGGAAAGACGCACATAACTGCCAAATGGGCATTTTGCTTTCAATTACTGTCGTTGAGCAGACTTTGATGTTTCGGCTTTGCTAGAATGTGGTGTGTAGAACTTTTGAATGGTGCTAAAATGTCCCGAAACAAAAGCAGGAATTTGTGTTTGTTATGGCTGTAGCATTTTCCTTCTCCTCTTACACTGGGGGAAAGATCTCTTCAGCAAGTCATCTCATCTGTTGGGAAAATGAAAGATTGTGTATATGGTATAAACCTTTCCTCGCAAATATTGTGCATCACTCTATGAGAGAACTTGCTTTTTGAAGATTGTATTTGTGTCAGTCTCAAATTTTGTCAATCTCGAAGTTGATATTTATAGCTTGATTGTTCGTCTGGCCTCTTATTTAGCTACATACTGCTAAAAAGAAGAATGATAAATGAAAATTTTAAATTTGCATACTATACGTAATGCCCTGCCTTTGAATATGAGTTACTTGGTTTTGATTTGTGGAATCGCACCATGCAGATGAACAGATATGGGCTAATCATAATGGGATTCTTTACTAATTTGCATGTTGATTTCTGTTTTGTTAAGGGTAGAGGTCTCATTCTGGCTTGTCAGTTAGGAATATCACTCTATCATTATCCAATGCATTGAATCATGTCGCAGAGACTCCAGAGATTGGTTGGAGTTTACTCCATGGTGAAATAATCATAGAAATTTTGCAGGCTGAGTATGTCATGGAAGCGCTTCAGAATAGCAAGATCTCACAACATCAAGTGAGTGTCAAATGGTGGAAGCTCGGCAGGTTATTCTATGGCTTCCGAATGCGAGACGAGTCTCATTCTTGTTCAGTTTCCCTGCAAGATCTAGCATTGCCTCAGGAAAATGAGGTCCTCAGCGTGCTTCATTGAGGTGCCATTCCTGAGGTCCTTCGTGTCCAAATTTCTGTATTCCATTCTACTAGCACTCCCTGGTCTTTCCCAGAGCGCGCAAGTCTGTGATCAATGATGATTGATATAGACATCTGGTTATACCACAGAAGTATGATCATGGTATGTACCGGTGTCTAAGAAGATTGGGGTTTGTGCATGTTAGTGTGCATACCTGTTTAGTGTGCATATCTGCGGCCTCATTTTGTCATGCATGATTGCCATCAAACTAGTTTCATTTTCTATCAATAACTGCTGATTCCTGGTTAGTTTTAGCACATTCATCAACTGAGGTAAGAGTGGAACGATATACAATGCCTGCATCAACCTATAGATTTTTTGCTTGTGGCTATTGGTTAGTCATTCGTTTTTCTGTCCCATGCCAGCATATAGATACTTTATCTTGCTACAGAAGGCCCCAGCCCACTTCCCATCCAAGGTTTCTTGAATGTGTTATAAATTATTCTGACTATCTGATTTGCCTGCCTGGGTGAAAGAATCAGCTTCTTTTATGTAGAGAGTTCTGACCATAGGAAAAAAATACACACATATATGTACATTTATTTTGTGTGTGTATTTACATACATATACAAATTGGGCATTGATTCGATGCAAAAATATTTCCTTTTTCACATCCTTATTCCTCCAGTAAGTGGGGTTCTCCATTTACAGCATGCTCACTCTTTTTCTGATTTTCTTAAGCTGGAAGTCAGTGGCTATTATCACAAGTTGTGGGTATTATTGGATACCATCCTGAAAGCAATGG
This sequence comes from Eucalyptus grandis, assembly GCF_016545825.1. Taxonomy (NCBI): domain Eukaryota; kingdom Viridiplantae; phylum Streptophyta; class Magnoliopsida; order Myrtales; family Myrtaceae; genus Eucalyptus; species Eucalyptus grandis. Next base: position 17,746,532 of record NC_052616.1, read on the forward strand.
CAGATTTTACAGTGAAGCCAGAAAGATTTTCTGTGATCAAGGTAATCATGAAATTTATGCTGCAGAAAGAAGCTTATATCAGTTCCTGTGTATCAATAATCTTTCATACGCTTGGTTGAGGAAAGCTAGATAACTGCAGGCCAGAAGCAGCAACTACTTTTACATTTTTTTACTTTTGTTATAATCTACCAAAACATTTGCATTAGTTCCTATAAGGACTGCAAAATAAATTTTTTTGTGGGGGTCATCAGGAGTGCAGAATAATAGGAGAAGCATCCTGTTATGTGGGTTTTTTATTGGTGGAAATTGCGGATACTTCTGCTAATTGATCTAAAAGCTCAAGGTATTACGTGAAGGAGTATTTTACTGTTTAAATGTTTCAACACAACAACCCCACATGCATAGGCTAAACTTTGACCTAAGACTGAGGCATGGAAATTGACTACGATCGGGGGGCTCAGGAAAGGTTTGTCAGGACCTATTATAATACCATGTTGAAATTGTAGGACCATGTAAGTTCAAGCTATTAGATGGAGACATAACTTAAAATTTTAAAATTCTAACAAGTTTAATGTATTGAAATACTTTAAGAAATGTTGATATTATCTTTGCCTTATTCATACTCTCAAAGTGCATCTTGGCACAAAGTGCCATAAACTTGACAATCCATGTTCTCTTCGTGATCAAATAGCTTGGAAGACCAATTAATTGTGAACTCTGGTCAACTTTTCTCAAGAAGCTTCCATGACATTAGGCAGAAATGCCAATCATTTTGCAGAGTAATGTTTTTACCTGGTCATGTAATAGATTATTATTATTTCGAGTACGCCGAATCTAATCAGGAAATCTCTTCGTACATGACTAAGTCGTGAAATTGCAAAGGGTCCAAATACACTTTGCTGATTCAAGCAATACCTCTTAAAAAGAACCGCCACTAGAGCAGTAGCTTCCAGATTGGTTCTGTTATGCTTTGACCTAAAAAACGTCATAAAGTAATCTTATTTGTCAAGTTTCCTGAGCTATGTGCCAGCTGCACCAGTTACTATTAAGACTCATCTTTTATTGTCTTCCAGGAGAAGTTGACAAAAAGTTATCAGAATTTCAAGTTTGATGAGCCAAGATATCATGCCTCATATTATCTCTCTTTAATATTAAATGACCATTCATGGCCTTGGGAGGAAGATCTAGAAATACTTGAGACCCTTCAGCCTGAAGACCTTTCTCGGTTTGCACCTAGAATGCTCTCAAGAGCATTCTTAGAGTGTTACATAGCAGGTTCAGTGATTTTAGAAGTTATTCCTTTCTTTTTTAAGTTGACTCTCTCATATTTGAATCTTGATCTACTTTTATTTTGTCATCACTCACTAGGGAATATGGAGCATGATGAAGCAGAGTCAATTGTTCATCATGTTGAAGATGTTTTAATGGTTCTCATCCTATACGCAAGCCTGTGCTCCAATCCAGCTCATGACAAGCAGACTCGTCACACTCGACGAGGGTTTAAGTTCCGTCTACTCAACTGAAGACCTAAACTCAAATGATGAGAATTCTGCATTGCTCCACATTATTCAGGTACTTTTACTTAACAATATTAACGAAAAGAACAAATTTCTCTCCGCATAACTTTGTCATGAAATCTTCTGGCCTGTCTTTTGCCTGAATAGACGTTCAAGATGACTCCCAGCTCCAATGAACTTAATTAGCCTAGGCCACCTTTGATCTGCTAGTATGTTTCTCTGGGTATGTGAGGCTGTGTTTTGCTTGTAATTTCGGCCAAAAATCTATCTGGTGACACATTGCGCATGGTTTACCCCCTTGGGGGTAGGTTCAACAATTAGAATTGCGCATGGTTTACCCCCTTGGGATGGTTGATTTCTGACTCACCAATTCACTTTGAGAAAGTATATGTTTGTACATTAGCAAAGACAAAAATTTCATCAGATTAGAAGCATTAAAAATCATGGAGTATTTCATTTTGGTAGGTCTACTTAGTCTTTTTCTGTATGTATTTGATTACAATCCCCATAAAATTGCAGATCCATCAAGATGACATTACTTTGAATGTACAACTTCAGCTTTTGGCTTTTATTGCATGGCATGAAGCCTTCCACCAGCTCAGAACAGTTGAGCAACTTGGTTATGTCTATTTGGTCACACATCGGTAAAACCATTTCATTTCTCCTTTCTTCTCCCCAGATGTGTGTTCTGCTAATTATTCTAAGGGTTTCGTGCAGATATGACCTCGGTGTGCATGGCCTGCAGTTCACTGTTCTGTCTGCTGTGAAGGTATACCACAAGGTTCTCTGTGTTTTGACTGCCTCATCACATTTAACTCCTTCACTTTGTTAATCTTAACGGGGTCCAAGGTACATCGACACACGGGTCCAGAGCTTTCTTGAGTCTTTTGAAAGTAAACTCCTTAAGATGAGTGAGGTTGATTTCAAGGTGAGTTGTTTCTCCCATGTTCCATAATGAAAATCATGTCAGCTTGTCAAATAATTTTTAAACCATTACATCAAACCTGTGGAATTTCTCCCATGTTCAAGAATTTTTGGGAAGAATCTGAGCGTCACTGGGAAGAGATAACTAATAGAACTTTCCTATTTGATCGAATAGAAACTGAGGTACAAGATATTGCCTCTCTCTCTCTCTCTCTTTCTATTGCGGACATCAAATCCTAGTCTTCTCAGTAGGGACTGAGCAAATCGACACTATTTTTCATCTACTGTTGGTTTCGCCTACATTCATCTTCTGCTCGATCTCTTTTTATGGAACTAAAGTTACCTGTATACAATTGGCAGTATGCCCTCTCCCTCCTCTCAGCTGAAATTGCCTAATTTATCTTCATGAAGCTGGACATGCAAAGCAACTCACAAAACTTCACTTCGTTTGCATTGCACCAGGTCGCAACATTAAGGAAGCTGGCAAAACAAGAATTGATAGCTTTCTTCAACGAGCACATACGAATTGGAGCGCAGGAAGGTGCTTAGTGTACGAGTTTATGGGAGCAAGCATACATCAAATTTTGAAGTGGATAACAATGAAGCAATTGGACCAAACACAATACGAATAGATAACATTTTCAGCTTTAGGGCATCGCAACCTCTTTACGGTTCACACAGAAGAGGGTATGAACATATGGAAGTTCACAGCAGTTCTAAACAAGCTAGAAATGAGGATCTTGGATAATGTACTCCTGAAACATTTCTCCAAAATCTATACTACCACGCCACACTTGCCCTGTGGCATTTGTACCTTATAGAGTTTTAGTGTTTGGTGTGTGTAAATGACTAAAGGTATTACTTGGAATTTTACTAGATAACGGAACACAAGAAGAGGTGTTTGCTCCAGCTCAATGTTCCTAACCGAGTGAGCAAAACTGTTGGTGTTGGAGTTAGGGTGTAATGCATATACGGATCTATACCATTGAGAGTTTCATAGCAAAACAAGCTTATAAACTATGAGAATTTTCAAATTAAAAAATGTCCTAGTTGTCAATTCTCTGTAAAAGCATACTTGCTCTACAGTGAAATGCTGGCTCTTCCCACAATTAAGTACTAGAGGCATCTGAAAATACTGAGAGCTTGGCCCCTCGGCTCCATAAAACATTATCTAACTCGTTCAGAGCACTAATAACGTGGTCCCTTTAGGGTACCCACTATTTTCTCGTGAAGCTATTAGACTGGCTTTGTTTTTCCACACGTGATGCGCCTCAAAATCTTTTTTTGGGGACAAAAGTTGCCAGATGCTTGAATGAGTTATGCATCCGACACATCACGTGTCGCTGACATGGCGTACCATGACAAGTTAGGTGATCTTATTACGTTCATTGGTATTCAAATGAGGATGACGCGATCATAAGCGTTAAGCGCAGGTATTCGAATGAGGATGACGCGATCATAAGCGTTAAGCGCACTCTGTAGCTTAAATATTGCATCACGAAACTCTTACTTGGTATGATAGTATAGTAATGAGGCTTTGACATATGATTTCATGGCAATTTCCGCGCCTGTGCACCAGAAAGAAAAAAGGTTATCTGATGGCCATGTATCTTACGGATGCACAATCACTTTTCTTTAATTGGTTTGTTTTATCGCATAACGTTTGGTTACCTCCTGCAAACCCCCACTACTAAACAGGAAAATCGCATGAATCAGAGAGGATGTAGGCCTAAACTTGAGATGTTAGGTCTCCATAATCCCCGATTAGAGCACATCGTAGTGGATTTGAACTTACTCCAAGTCGTCCAAAGACAAAAGGAAGCTGATCTCCTCGAGTTAAGATTAGAAAGCCAATAGCAGCAATTCCCTAGCTAAAGGGCCGTCGTAAGTGGCTAATATATGCCTCATCTCTATAACAGTCACTTGGCAGATTGAATCAATACAGCAAGCTGTAAAGTGAATGAATGGATGAAAATCATGACATGACTTGAGTGCCAGAGATGAGGATGGGGAGTATCGATATCATAAGAAAGCGTATTCTCTTTGGCGGGTACTGATAAGAGGGCAACTATCCATTACTCCTGTCAGGAAAAATCTACCACCTTCCGGCACCAAATCATGTCATATGCCATGTTCAAATAAGAGACTAAGATGAAGACTATTAGGCAAAAAGCTACGGAAGATAACTAGAGCGATTAATTGATGGCTGTTATGTAGCAGACCATATACATGTGAGACTGTAAGATGGCCGATCAGTGACTAGCTCCACCTATTGCTGTACAGCATACAATGCGCCACATTGAGGCAGCCCTGGACTTCTGACTAGTCAGCTCCCAGAAGCCATGGACGGAAGGAGAAAAGAGAGGCTGGTTCGAGTATTTCCGAGAGTTCGTCAAAAGGTCCGCAGAAAGAAAGCTCCATTTTCCAGTATGTACTTGAATTATGAATACACGTCCAAAAGGAAACCTTTCCCCTGCAAAACAACACCAAGGAACCGACATTGTTACAGAGTATATAATGTATGTTTAACATGCAAATCGCATGATCTTTTCCGAGTTAGAAACTTAGATGTGCAGTTTCGAGTGAAGCTTTCATGCCCCTACATAGACACGTAGCAGATCAGGCTCATAGACGGAACATCAAGCTTCAGAAGACGGATACCAAGAAGCATAAGCCTGGCTTCCCCCTCCTCAACAGTACAAATGCTGTCTTGGACCAGTACTCCATCAGTGCAAAACCCCGAGTGGATCCACACAGAAGATTGAACATCTAATATATGTAGCAACATCTTTTTTTGGGCAGTGGAAAAAGTTCATTTTACAGGGGAACACAAAACTTTCTGAACAGTGGCACTAAAAGAAAAACCAAACAACAGCACAGCAAATAACACCACTTCGCTGACACATCATTTAAATGGGCAATGAACAAGACAAGAAGTTTGGAAACCAAAAAACATATGCCTGTCCTGTCAAGGTAGATGGTGTTTAAAATAACCCAGGATAGATAATTAACGCATCATCATGATACTTTTATCTGAACAAGAAAGAAGATTATTGGCACAGCACGAAAAAGAGAAGGTACAGAATAAGAAAAGCACTTCCACTGATTTCTTCTAATTAACATTGTTGACAAATTGATATAACATCAAACTTCTATTAGCCTTTCTCATCAAACCAGGCAGAATTTGATGCTTGTCAGGTGGACCTTTGATCTTATTGAAGAAGTATATCGATGTGCATGATGCTAAATGGAAAATTTTCACATCCACGAAATGCCGTCGTTAAAAGCACAACCAACCAAACAACCCAAACCCTTCAGTTTTAACAAGCTGATACATTTTCTTTTTAAAGAATTGATATGCTCATAATACCTTCTGATCATATCTCTAAAACTGGCTTCAAAGTCATTCTCCAACAGAAGTTTTGACATGACACAACCAAGAACAGATTCTGATACCAGAAACGTCTTATGAAGCACCTTTTCTATTTAAATATATTGAAGTGAAAAATACCTCTGGAAAGATGCCACTAATTCTCATAATTCCATGGTTGCGACAAGGAAACCTCTGCAGTTGATGCTTCAAGTCCTTTTTTGTCATGTATAGCACATTTGAGAATATTATATTGCGCAGTAATACTCATAAAGAGCCCGTGCATATACCTCCTTCGCCTGCAAAGGGAATGAGGACATGTCAGGGACCATGCTTGGAAGACGCAACGAGTGTTAAAGAAAGGAAAGAGAGAGCATTGGTTTTCTCATTGGTTACCGACCAAAAAAAAAAAAAAACGTTTTTGAATTTTCTGACAGTACCATAATAGCATGTAAAGAGTCACACCAGCTTAGTCTTTTCACAATAAAGATTATTGATTTTCACTTCAAGCAAGAAAAGAATCTAAAAATGGAAGACCTAGAAAGATCTGTATAAATACCACTGCATTGGCTTCTCTATGCAAATTTTCTGACATCACTAAAACAATGCCGATACTTATTGCCATCCAACTATTGTAAATCAAACCAAACTCACAAGAACAAAAACATTATACAATTAGGAATTCAATTATTTTAATTTAGAAGAAATCTGGAAAGGTAAGGTAGATATATTCCAAAGAGATAAAATACACACACTAGTCAGTTGCAACAAGTAGTGATAAGGACCTGTTCACGAGTCAACATAAGCACCAATAATACTTGCTATAGAAAAGCATAAAAAAGGATAGAGACTATATATTAGAAAAGTTAAGGCATATCAGGGTAAAGTAATAAGGAGTAACCTCCTCAGAGTTGTAACAGGTGGAAGTAACTTCATTGAATTTAATCTCCGGTCCAACTGATAACCCAGCACCGTGGAAAGTAATCACTCTTTTTTCACCAATTTCTTTCTCCACCTGTAAAGTTGCACCTTATGAGACAGAATAAAGATGTTACAATAAGAGATACGTACATCATGTAGATTCCCAAACCTGGGGTGGAGGTGGCATGATATCATAGCACAATAATGCTAATGGGTAGAGATGTCCTGGCACAGCAGAATGTTCTACAAGCCTCCTCATATTGTCTACAACAGCAGAATCAAAGGGTGCCTGCCCACTCTTTTATATCAGAATCACTGAAAATGGCAGATGACAACGACCAGAGAACTAAATGGATTTTAATGAGCAGACCAAACTTTTCTATCTTCGAGTGGCAGAATGAAGTAAACACAAGTGATTACAACTATGGTACTGTATGGAAGTTCGGTAAAGCATATTTGACATACTCAAGAAAGAGCAGCAGCAGAAAAGGAGCTCTGCTGCACAATCCCAGAGAGCAGAGTGAAAACCTACCGGATACCATTCTCCTGTAAGAGGATCAGGACGATCTCTGCCACCACTTGGCGCAATCCACAGTAGTTGTGATCCACCCCTGCAATGCTCAGGCATAACTAGCATATCATCTCACTTGTAGTAAGAGCATTGGTCTACTTATGAACATGAAGAATCAATGTAAGGACAAATAGAGGAGGCAAAAGGTGACCAACTGTTCACATTAAATAGGATCTTTACCATCAGTGCATTTTCACAGGAGCTGAAGATACATCACCGTTCAATTGTTTTCATATATGAGATTGCATTCACATGAAAAGCTGTGAACGTAGTACCTTAAAAGCAAAGCCATTTCCTTCAAGCTTCGTGTATTTGATCTCCTTTTCATCTCAACAAGCTCTGGAACATCAAACATATGCTTTTTGAATATACACAAACAAGGTTCCTAGAAAAATAGAAGATTCGAGTTATGAGCTTGCCTAATCACTCATCAGCATGCTAAACTTTATAACTACTCATAAGGATAGAGATTTTAAGCACCTTCCCATACTGAAGGGCTTGCAGAGTGGATCTGTTACAACTCTATCTCCAGCTACATAAGTCTACACTAGAAGATAAAAGATATGTTCAAGCAAGTGGCCCACTTGTGGCCTATACTCACGAATGAGGTAATAATCAAGTCTAATAAAAGATAAAATCTGTACCACATTCTCCGCAATATGTGAATGTGTTCCTTCAAGAAGCAGAGCAATAACAGCTGGATCTGCTTCCGTTTGGTGGTTGGATATCAAAATGGCGTTGTGGCCCTGCAATTTAAGACATAAATTAGCATTGTATAACAGTTGGATCCTCTTCTATAGTGATCTGTTGCCTCTATTTACTTTGTGAAGCAGCTAAAGGTCAAATTTGATGTGCATGCATACAATAAACCAGAATCATTTATAAACAGTTTCAGATCATAATTCTACATTACAAGCAAGCAGAATGCAATCTACTGAATGGTAATTTCATTCAGTGAAGAGCAATAGGAAAGGCCAAGAATTGAAATATATAAGAGTCCAAGCTAACACTTGAATCACAGAAAATATACTGTACAAAAAAAGAACAAGAGGGATATACTATGGCTTTCAGTTATTCTTTAGACTAACAAAAACAATTTCAGTTTAAGAGGCAATGTGAATGCAACAGGTTTCAGTAAGACACAGAGTCATCATCGGTCCATCTAAAGGAGAAGGGTAACAAAAGAACTATTCACCTCCTGAAGTTTCTCACGGATTTCATCAAAAACAGGAATGTTTCCAACATATGAGTTTCTGCAGAAAGGAAAATCAGAAGCAAAGAGCAAATTAAGAGATATGTGAGAGTAAAAACAACTCAGAAATGCTAAGAGATATCTAGAGGAAAGTAACTAATTAGTCAAAGGTCCAATGAGAAAAGCTAGCGCAGGAGCTTTCCCTGTTTAGGGATAAGTCCATAAAAACCCTCTGAAAACAATTTAGGAGTTTGCAATTCATATATTGAGTTAATAACAGAAGCTTAATTCTTAGTATTTTATGCTCCCTAGTATTCTGAATTATTATTTAAAAAAGGACAGAAGGGACAGTGTTTTTGCACTTTCCTGGAATGGAAATCAATTTTTCCTAAAGCAATTAGGGCTGAAAGGGGAGTAAAGGTGGAAAAAAGACGTCATGACAAAGTGGTAAGTTTCCTAGAAATGCAAGTTAATTAAAAGTAAATGTGTAGGTTCATCGCTAGAACGTCATGGACCTTTGACATGTGAAGACAAGCCAAGCAAATTATAGAACATAAATAATTTGAGTGCCTTTTAATATTCTTCAGCGAAGCTTTGTGAAGGAAGTGAGCACAAAATTATCGATGAACCTGAAATCAACCAGAGGATGGATGTAATTTTGACCAAACATATAGTAGTCAAAAGGCTCCCTTGCTGCTTTGTGGTATGGAGGGAAGATAAAAGGATCCTGAAAGATTACTGCTTTCTGTCAGATCAAAAGTTTTACACATCCAAGAACGAGCAGATAACCAGTGAAGCTCACAATCAACCTAGCCTTCAAAATGCATCAGCGATTATACTCTGGTAGTTACCTTTTGACAGCGAGAAGTCCGAGAACGAGCAACAGCAAAGGAGAACCGTGACACATGGAACCTGTGGAAGGGATCAAAGCATCAAACAGCGACACACCAGTAGGCAAACAAGCAGCTTCCTTCCTACAGAGATTGAACGGAGCCGAACCTGCGTAGGGAGACATCACCGACTTAGCCTTCGCCAACTGCAGGTGGCACAAACAAGAAAAACCAGAAATCGTATCAGAAAATGGACCTTCAAGATTTCAAAGGAGGAGAGGGCGGTGGATTGGGGATGGGGAATCGATCAACGGAGCGAAAAGAGGTGACGTTACAGCAGCGAATGCTGGTGAGAGGGGTGGCGACCTCGGGGCGGGTGGACAGGCGGAGGTTCCTGGGGAGGTAGACGAGGGCGAGCCGGAACGCGACCGACGCGACCGACGCGACGACCCATGTCCAGAACCCCGAGCGCGCGCGCTTCTGCTTCTTCGTCTCCGTCTTCTGCTTCATCGTTTCTCTCTCCTCCATTTTCGCCGTCGTGGTTCGACGCGTTGGCGTCGGGCGCGTAGGCGGAGGAGACGGGGGCGACGGACTCCGACGCCGACGGAGGCAATCGGCGGAGGGGAGTCGGCGTCGGGGTTTGCTGGAAGAGAGGCACGACTTCGAGGACGAAAGAGAGAGAGAGAGCGGACAAGAGGTCGCGAGAGGGAGGCGGAGGCTGCGTCGGCGTCGGCGTCAGCGTCGGAGTCGAGGGCGACGGAGGCAATCGGCGAAGGCGGAGGTGGAGGGTCGTCAGCGTCGCATTTCGCTGGAAGAGAGGTACGACTTCGCAGAGGGGGAAGAGAGAGAGAGCAGAGCGGACGTCACGAGAGGAAGGAGGAGGAGCGTCGGCGGCGTTGGTGTCAGGGTGGGGGGCAATGGAAGCAACCAGCGGAGGCGGAGGGGAGAGAGGAGAACGCAGGTCTCGATCGTTCTCTGTTTGTTCTCCTGCGAGGAGAGAGAAAGTGAGAGAGAGAAAATTGCAGAAATTTCAACTTAGGGAGAAAAATCTTTTAGGCGGAGTCATGTCTTTTCTTTTGCAGTGAGCCGAGCCAAGCCGAGCCGAGCCCGCCCCCTATTTTCTCGTGAGGAGAGAGAGGAGAGAGACAGAAGCGTAGAAGACGAAGAGAAGAGAGAAGACGTGGCGGGTCCCGTGGACAGGTGTCGACGCCTGAATGATTCAGAGCACCGATGACGTGGCACTGTTAGGGTACCCAATATTTTCTCATTCTCTCTCTCATCTTTTCAATTTCTCAAGCCATGGCTTCGTCACCAGCTCTCTCTCTCTCTCTCTCTATTTTCAGAGAAAATGCTCGTTGGTTTCTCACCGATCAACAAGAAGACAGACATTTTTCTTCGTCCATCTTCTCTAGAAAATCAAACGTTGTAGCGATTTCCGTTAATGCAGATCAAGCAACAGGCGTAACCTCAGATGATCAACGCCCGGAGAGTGGGAGATTATTCAGTCTCCAAAAAGAATTTGGTTGGAAGCTTAAGTTGCTGACGTGAGCTGTCAAAGCCGACATTCTTGGGATCGCAGACGCAACATGCGGAGGAGAAGCAGGCCTCTTCGGGCTCCCCTCAACGTCAGAGAGCGTAGCCCGCTGAGCGAGACTCCCGGACATGGAAGGCTCAGAGGCGAGTTTCTTGGAGAAGCTGGTGCTGTACGCGGCCAGTGCGGCGCTTAGCTGCGTTGTCATATTTGCCAGGCTCTGTCACCTCGACCCAAACCGAGAGGCCTCCAAGATGGCCCTCGAGCACAAGAAGGAAATCGCCAAGTGGTACAGTTGCGGAATTCGTGCTCCTAGATTGTGGAGGCGACCACCCGCGCGGGGCGTTCGAGGCGGCGCGGGAAGGCAACGGAGGGATCATCATGGGGTACAATGCCCTTCATGAGAGCACGTTGTGGAGTGGATTGAGAGCTCACTTTTTGCCGATAGGGGAGGTTCTTATGGTGATTAGGATTGCAAAAGGTGCTAAAGCCGGCGGTGGCGGTGGCGGCAAGTGCTGCATAGTAGACGACTGCATCATGAAGAGCATGTTTTTAAGATCATCTCGCCGTTGAGGAGACAGATTGAAGCTTGAGGACAGGATGCGTTTGCTTTTTTGGATCTGCCAGAGAAACAGAGGACCAAGAATTGTTGCTGGATCTCAATTTGGCCATCCAAATGAACTCCTAAAAATTTTTGCAAATGTAGAGATTCACTAAATTGTGTAATGTTGTGTTTTCTGCAGAGTTTTGCCTCTCTTTGGTCCTCAAAGCGTGTGAGAAGGGAAAGAAACTATTGAGAAACATGATATTTCTGCACATTCGAGACCAGGGACTTAAAACATTCAATTTCACTAAAGCAAATAGCGGTTCGCCAAACACATTGTCGAAAGAAGTTTTGGGTTCATAGTATTAAGTCAGAAAAAGTCGATTCATCCATCGATGAACAACATAATCATTTACAACATGGTCTCTTTAAATTAAACAAAAGAAAGCGAGATGGGTCGCCTTGGCCTCGGAGAAGTTCCCCTCAAGGTCCTCATCGACGAATTCCTCGAAATAACATGCGTCCACTTCGTGCCGGATTGCTGGAGTGATCACACGCTTCCCCGATAGGATCTGGAGCACCAGAACACCAGAGGCATACACGTCACTCTTCTCGGTGCTTGTATACTCCGGGGCGAGGTAGCCCATGGCAGTGCTAGCCTTGAGCATGGTGAGGACCACATCGTCTGCGAGGAGGTTGTGCAGAACTGAGTCCAAAAGCTGTGGGTTATTCTACTGATCGATGAGAATTTTCTCGGCTGATATTGACTGGTGGACTAGCCTGGGTTTGTCTCCTTTATATTCGTGTATGTAGCTAATACATGTTAAGAAAAGGTGCTTGGCGATTTCCTTCTGGTGCTTGAGGGCCATCTTGGAGGCCTCTCGGTTCGGGTCGAGGTGACAGAGCCCGGCGAATATGACGATGCAGTTGAGCGCCACGCTAGCCGCGTACAACATCAGCTTCTCCGAGAAATTCTCCTTTGAGCCTTCCATGTCCGGGGGTCTCGCTCGGCGGGCGATGCTCTCCGACGTTGAGGGGAGCCCGAAGAGGCCTACTTCTCCTTTGCGTGCTACGTCCAGATCTCAGGAATGCCGGCTTTGACAGCTCAAGTCAGCAACCTAAAGCTTCCAACCAAGTTCTTTTAGGAGATTGCGAATAATCTCCCACTTTCCAAGCGCTGATTATTTGAGGTTATGCCTGTTGCTTGATTTGCGTTAACGGAAATCGCTACAATGTTCGATTTTCTAGAGAAGATGGACGAAGAAAAATGCCGTCTTCTTGTTGATCGGTGAGAAACCAGCGAACATTTTGTCTGAAAAGAGGAGAGAGAGAGAGAGAGCTGGTGACGAAGCCATGGCTTGAGAAATTGAAAAGATGAGAGAGAGAAAGAGGAATAGGGGGAGATAAAGCGGGTATACAACCCTTGAAAAATTGAAAAGATGAGAGAGAGGGTTTTGAGCAAGAACAATGCATTTATTATTCCTTGTGTCAGTGTCTCGCCAGAGGAGAGAGAAAAGGAGAGCGTCCGAGCCCCTTTGGTTTTGATTTTTCAATTCCTATATATTCCAAGTCACCGGACAGATGTCGCTTTTTCAGTGGAGCATATACGCCAGGTCAGCCGATGACGAGATAGTTGCTAACCACTGAATATTTTCTCGTCATGCTGACTCTCTCTCTCTCCAGGAGCAGCTCTCTTCCTCACTAGAGAACCCGCCGTTGCACCACCATGCCGGACCGCCGCCCGCCGCCTCTCATTCTCTCTTCGTCTCTCGTGAGGGATGACCGACGCCCGTCACCTCCAGCATCTCATTCCGCCAGCCCAAGGATAACCACAGCGCGAGCGCGAGAGCTCTCCTCAGCCGCCCACACTCGCAGGTTGCTTTTAGCTTTTTTTTGTTCCTTGCCCCCGAAATTTCGATTCTTTTGAAATTGCAGATGTTGGATTGCTGCTTTGCTATTAGAAAGACATTTTTTTTTTCATCCAAAGGAATCTGTGACGAGTTTCGCATAGAAAGGTGGATGCCTGTGACCACCTTGGGCTTCGCATGTTTTGTTGTCCCACTTTTGGTCGGGGCTAACTTTTGAACTCTTCATTGCTGATGGAACGAAGGGATGACATTGCGTCGGTGATTGCGGTTCTGGCACCGTCGAATGGTTAATTTGAACCGTCTGGTGTATCTGAACTTGATCGTGTGGCATCACATGGTGGCAACTTCTCGCCCAGCTACTGGGTTCATTAAGCTTCACAGAGCAGAGCTCCAACATCTGCAGATTTCAAACAGATTCGCAACACGAGCCAAGGAACATGTTGGATCATACCGTGACAAATCAAGTTGACGTTGAAAGGTATGCACTCCGCCGGCAGATACATTGTTTCGGAAAACTGCCGTCACAGTTGGAAGTCCGGGTCGAGCGACTAGTCAGATCTTGATTTGTTTTTTGTTGATTTCTTTCTGATTCGATGCAGAAACAACGATCAGCAGCCACAGAAGCGACGCCAACAGCAACAGGGATGGCTCGACTTGGCCGGAAAGCTCCATGCTGTGTTCGGTTTACTGAAACTGCTGACAACCACGTATTTCCACTTGCTATACATCATCTACAAAGTCATTTACCTCATATCACATTGATTGAGGTGACCAGACCTACAAGCCCGAATTGGGTCTACCGGTACTTGTACATTGTTTTCGGGACTCTTGGCCTTGAGCTGCTTCTCTGGACAAACCTTTCTCTATTCACATGGCTGGTTATCAACCTGTGCTTGCTAATGTTTGCTTTGGCATCATTTGGTCTGCTCGCATGAGTTTCCAATCAGTTTCTACAGCTTATTCAGCCATTCAACGACATGCTATTTTCGGAAGTGCAGCTTGATTTTTGAAGCGCCTAGAATCCTCTGTATTTGTGCATGAATTTTCTGTAGTTGGTGATGCTCACCTACATATACCATTCACCATACATTTCATTGAATTGCACTGGCTTTTTCTTCGCCCCTTTCTTTCTTCTACATTTCTGGGGATCAAATCCAACTATTCAAGACCCTATAAACATCTCAATCCCCCACTCTCAACGTGCTCATTTGTTATGCTCGTGTTTGTAACTTTTTGTAAATTTGCATTAGCAATAGAACATCATTTTTCTTATGAATTTTCATGTTGGCACTGAATTGCAGCTCACATCAGTCGACATCTTAGACTTACTTACCGAAATTGTCACTTTTATTCACCAAGTTGCACCTTTCATAGTTCTGAACTTCCCCAATCCTCCAAAAAGATCACAACTGAAAAAAATCCTCACCATCATAACCAAGTTGCGGCTGCCACTACTGCCTGATGCAACCGCTGGTGATGACCAAGCTCCCTTGCTCCCCACCCCCCAAGTTCCAACGGCCATGAAGGAGCTGTCGCCTCCAACTCAGATGAGATGGCTCTACTAGAAGAGGTGGAGCTCGACATAGCATCGAGCTTTGCCACCAGCGGCGATCTGAGGTCGTTCATAGTGGGTGACCAAGAGGTTGCACTAGGACGGTGCTGAGATTTTGCATGGTAGGCAGGAGAGAGAGAGAGAGAAAGAGAGAGAGAGGGTGGCAGCCAAGTGCAGCGACGAAGGGTGGTCGGACAACGTTCGACAACGGCAAGTGATGCTGGGTGGAGGAGTTCAGGCTGTGCTTGATGTTTTTTCGAAGTGCTCTTTTATAAAATAAAAAAAAAATAAAAAACAGAGGCAGTGCTAGAGGAGGTATTTGGAGTTCTCTTTTTCTTTTTATGAGGACACAGCAAAAATGGCATTTAGTTTTTTTTTTTTTTTTTTTTTTTTTTTTTTTTGGGGTAAAGAAATGGCATTTAGTTCTATTGTTTGCTTAATCAAGATTTTGCAGCTAACATACTTTGACCTTTCTTAATTCGAATTGCCGAAAACTTTTGCAATATATAATTGTTGACATGTAAATTAACATACAAAATTTTTCGTAATTTTTTGAAATTTAAATAATATATAAATCAGTTTTTTTGCTTTGGCTTAATGGCCAACGTTTACAAGCCCAGTTAAATGATTAAAATATTGCAATGTGTAGCTTTGAGTCGATATATAAGTTATGATATCACGTCATGTAGGATTGGACTTTTTTTTGTTTTTTGGATTTTGACATATAAACGGATAAATTTACACTTTGTTCTTTCTTATCTTTTTTGATGCAATCGATTCATTGAACTCTTAATTTGTGTGATTGCATCCTTCAACTCATTTTATTTATTTGATTAGATAGAATTTCAATGATATTTATATGATTAATAGGACAAAATTATCTCCACTTTTCAAACGACTCAGAAAAATTCCAAACTTCTACTTAAGGAATGACAACACCCATCAGTTTTCTATCCATGCAAATCGATGAAGACGCTCAACATCGTAGATCCGCAATGCTATTTTTCAATTCAGGCCCAAAAAAGAAACTCGATTCAAGAAATTCAACTCTTTCAATTTAGGGGTAGACAAATCCTTGATTCAAAAGGCCAACAAGCGTCGTTGTTTTGCTCGGACGGACGAAAGTTTTAGGCACGGGTGTTTTTGTCCATTAATAAGGGAAAGTTTTGTTCCCTCATAAAGTGGTCTTTCTCTGGAGGTTGCGTTTTGAGGCAAACCTACCCATCTTGACTTTTAATACGTACGGGTCGCTTTCGAGAACCGCGAATAGAAAATTTGCCCGACCAAACGCGTTCCATTTTCTTCTCCTGATCATCATATCATAGTCGTAGATGGTAAAAGCAACAATCACATGTTTCTTTTGAGTTCTGCAAATGCGTGCACATCACCTTCCCCTCAATTAGAAACTCGATGTTTTGGATGAGATTTCCAAAACTTTCATGCCTTGAGACATTGCCATGTTCCTTTTCCTTTCGTATTAGAGATAAGATACGGCCCAGGCCAATTTTTGCCGCATCTCAACTAGTTCACTTTCCAGAGCGGTCTTAAGGGTGCACTCCCCCACATCGGCTTGGTCCGTTTGGGATTTTACTCTTGAAACACTGTCAACAAGGCTTGATCACAAGACCATAACTAGTGACAAAGCCGGGATTTAGGTTGAATAACAACAAAATATAGTCAAAAAACATTTGGCGCGAAAATATAGAATGAATTCACATACACCAAAGCGTATTTAGTCATTAATAAGTTAAAAAGTAAAAATCCTCAATCTAAAATTATGTAAACTTCGTGTATGAGTTTTTCTATATGAACCTAAATAAGTATTTGGACAAGAAAATATTTTGCTCTTGATGACTGTTGTTACTATATATTTCCAAAATTAAGTCTAACTAGAATTTTTTTCACTAAAATATTCAATTAATGATGGCTTTCATCCATATATATGTAATACCTCCTATGAATAGAAAATTTTATATAGATTCCCATAAGCAGAAAGCCGTGTGTGTACTGTACTGTCCGTGAAAAATCATCAACTCTTCCAAGAAAAAAAATCCAAAAAGAAAAAGATAACGGGATACAATCCGCAAAACACATAATGTAAGATCAAAGAGAAATTGATGTTAAATAATTACTTCACTACGACATGAAAAATGCAATTTGATTTCATTATTTGAACTGCATCATTTAAAGGCTTTCTAGTTCATTTTCAAATTTTAACCAAACATTGTAAAGTACTATCATTTTCTTGAAAAATTGACTTCCTATTTCTAGAATTATCACATTTTCTACAAAACAAATAGAGTATCATTTAAAAAAAAGTTATAAAAATTGTCCATTAAATTTGTATTGCATGGACATGTTTTGACAATATAATTTTTTAAGAAAACCATAAGAAACAAATTTTCTTAAATTTGGTTAAATATAAGGGTATAATACTAATATGGATCGGGTTAGGTCAAAACATTTATATTATAAATAAATGGATTATAAACGAATTAATGAGTCAATTTGAAGTCGGACCATTTATGATCCAACCCGACTCATCCACATGACAGGTCTAACGGTGGCCAAGGCCTTGTTCTTGACGAGCCTGTGATTAAAGTGGAGGTCTTCGCTGGAGGCTACGGGGACTTTGAAGCTGCGATTGTGAGGGTTGGCCATGTCTGACGAGTCCATGGGGTGGGTGTGCTTCTTTGATAACGACATGGAGATTAGGACTTCGCTCCGTACGCGAAGTCCTAATCTCCATGTCGCATAGACTTTCTATGCTCTAAAGCATACGCATAGACTTTCTATGCTCCAAAGCATACGGAGCGAAGTCCTAATCTCCATGTCGCTATCAAAGGAAAATCGTTTATAATCCGTCATCTCATCTTCCACGAAGATCTATGCTCTGAAGCATACGAAACGAAGTCCTAATCTCCACGTCGCTATCAAAGGAAAATCGTTTATAATTTTTCGTCTCCTATTCCACCGGTTTCGTGAAGTATTATCGTGCGTGTATATATATGCTAGGGCCTTTGCACTTCGAAACCAGCTCAAGCTCTCTCATCTTCCTCTTTTGTCATCCACAAGACGCGGAGACGGAGTTCATTGCCCTCCACAGCGCAGAAGAACTCCAACTGCAGATTTCTAGCAGAAGCACAACGCAAAACCCAAGGAACATGGCGGATCCTGCCGTAACATTTCAAGTTGAAATTGAAAGGTGCGCACTTCACTCGCGAATACTTCGCTTTGGAAACTTCCATCACAGTCGAAAGGGTGGCCGAGCAACTCGTCCATTCCTTAATCCGTTTTTGATCGATTTGTTTCCGATTTAATGTAGGGACAACGATCAGTGGCCGCAGAACCAACAGCAACAGGGATTGCCTGACTCTATTAGAAAGTTCCACATCGTGTTTGGTTTGCTAAAGCTGCTGACAATCGCCCATTTCCAATCAATGTACATCATCTGTGAAGTCATTTATCTAATATCATTAGTTGAAGTGACTGAACTCTCGAGCCCAAATCGGATCTATTGGTACTTATACGTCATTTTTGGGACCCTTGGTTTCGAGTTGCTTCTCTGGACGAATATTTCTCTAGTCGCGTGGTTGGTCATCAATTTTTGCTTACTAATGTTTGCTTTGGCATCCTCTGGTCTGCTCATGCGAGGCTTCGACCGGTTTCTACTACTTGTTCAGCCGTTGGACGACATGCCACTTTCGGGAGTTCGGTTCAATTTTGAAGCAGCTTGAATCCTACTATATTTGTGTGTATCAATTAACTGTGTTTGTCATTTGTGATGCTTCTGATTCAGAGAATTGACTAAAGAGGACTTTTTATTCTTCTAATAGTGTTCTGTATAAGTGTGTATCAGCTTCTTCTTTTTTTGGTCGAAGTGTCTCAGTTTATTGTCGTATGTCTTTTGTATGTGATTTATCTATAAATACCATTCACTAAGCATTTTATTTAATTCCAGTGGCTCTTTTTTGTTTTTTCGCCCCTTTCTTCTACTATTTCTAGGAATTAAATCCAACTATTCAAGACCCTATAAACATCTCAATCCCCCAATGTTCGTTTGTTACACCCTACGTTTGTAACTTCTGTGAACTTGCATTAACAATAGAACGTCATTTTTCTAAGGATAAACATTAAAAAAAAAAAAAAAAGTCCTTCTCACCTTTTGTCCCGTCACGGTGTCACCACTTTACCTCCTCTATTTTGGAATATATATATATATATATATTTGCATCCTGAATTTTCATATTGGACACTAAATTAGACCTCAAATCAGGTGACATCATAGACTTACTTACCAATATCGCCACTTTTCTTGGCCTATCAAAATCATGTAGATAACATATTTTGATTTCTTTTAAATTCCTAATACTTTCATAATATATAATATTGACACATAAATTAACATAAAATTTTTTTCGTAAATTTTTAAAATTTAAATAGTGTATAAATTAACATTTTGCTTTTGCTTATTTGCAAACAAAGAAACCCAATTAAACAGTTAAATTACTGTAATGTATTTTCGTGTAAAGGGTATCGTGTCATATAGTGTTGGATTCTTCCCTTTGTATTTTGGCTTATAAACGGATCACATGCAATATTGTCAGCCTGTGATAAAAAAATTGTAAAGTTTCACTCGTGTGGACGGAAATTTTAGAGATGGGTATTTTTTTTTCTTCCATCAAGTAAAATTCTGTACTTTTTGCGGTTGTTCAAAAAATGGAGACATTCTCATCCTATAATTTTATTATTTTGATAGCAAACTCGCTTATATTTCAACGGGAGAAAGGATGGAGGGACTAATCTACTCGTTTTCTATAAGGTGAGGGATTCGATTTTCGAAATTTAATGTTGAGTAGCTTTTTCTTTTTTTCTTCTTTTGGCTCACAAAAGAATATCAAACAATATAGATCATCTTCAACGTTCCAGACAAGCGGGTTCCGTTTTCTTCTCCTAATCATCACATTATAGTCGCAAATTGCAATCTTAACAAGCATATGTTTTCGTCGAATTCTGTAACGTGTGCAAATCTAAAGTTAAGACCGACGTATGTGGGGGGCAGCGTTGAATTTAGGAAGCAACAATGGGAAAGTTTCTGCGCCGATGGCCCACGAGGATTTTGATCGATGCGTCACCACAGGTTTCGTACGTTCCCTTCCTCGAAACTTCCCCTTTGCTTCCTCCTTTGCTTTTATGAAGTTGCGGTTGGCGATACTTTACATGTTTTAGAAAAAAAGAAATCAAAGGTTTTCCATATTACGTTCGAGAGTTATCATTCTTATCTTATGGATTTACATCTTCGTCATTATAACGGACAATTGCAATTCATCTTAACTAAATTATTATAGCTTTCTTGAATATCTATGCCAATTTAGTCAATGCTAAAGATTTGTAAAAATTATTAAAATATTAGTAAAAATTATCTATATCAACGCCAGTTGTTTCACATCGATGCCGACTAGCCAAATTTAGCCGAATGAATTGAATTTGCACAAATGCAAAATGTTTAAAATTCAATTGGCTAAAAAAAAATTATGATTGAATTAACAAAATTACAATAAGTTTATGACGTTTTTGGTAAAATTCCCTAAAGATTTTGATGGAATTTTATGTAGAAAAAGAGACCTGAGTTTGAAACTAAAGTTGAGATTACGTTCCGCTCAATATGCACGTAGTGTGTATATAAAAAGAAAACGAAAAAATTACAGGCTGGGGGTGGTGACCGTCTCTTGCTCCCCGACTCCTTGGTTAACCATAAAAAGGGAGAACAAACTATTTTACCATCTAAGATTATCACTATCCCCTATCAACTCGTCTAATCCCAAACTTCTTCAATAAAACTTAATTAGCATATGCAACGATACTCTTCCTTAGTACATCAACCAAAATATAAAGTCTAGGAGTGTCTAAGTGAACCGGTTATTATAAACTATTTCACCCCGATCCCTTGAGACGTTCCACACGTTCCATTCCCGGTCAAAGATCCAAAGCGCCCCACTTCAGGCCACCCCATCTATGCACCAACCGTTTTCGAGATGTACAATGATGTATGCCCCTATGGAAAAGTGTCATTAGCTTATGCAAATCCAAAGTAGGACCGACATGGGGGCTCGGCGTTGAATTTAGGAAGCAACAATCGGGAAAGTTCTGGGCCAATCATCCTCGAGCATTTTTGCAAGTCCCGTGCATTTTTTCCGTTTTGTCTTTTCTTCTTGCTTTTTATCATTTTGTGGATTGCGAGTGTTTACACCACCATTTCCAAGTGCGACTGCAAAGAACACGATGTGTTTAGGCAACAGCTTTGATGCTTTCATATTTCCATAGCTAAACCTCTCGCAGCTAATAATGAAGAGAGATGTTTTCAATTTTCGAACTCAAATGCAAGGCAGATCCCGTTGTACAAATCCGAGAGATATAACTGCGGTAGGCACTTGTGAATAATGCCTTTGTCGCGTTGCTTGTGGTGCATAGTAATTTTTCTTAATAATTTATCTGTACGAGTTTATATTACAGTTTCCCTAGGATTATAAAACGTTCTTGCAAAATATTGTTTATCTTTGAATGTAAGGTTATCATGTTGTTATATCTATTGAGAGGATAAACTTCATGTGGTATTTGTCACCTAAGTTGAGAAAATGCCACTAAAGTCTATATTACGTCCAGCGACTTTTCGTTTTACTTTTGGTGGGGTTCCTCTTCGTCACATGGATAATTCATATCTTGGGTCCCTATTATTTATATTATATAATAAAAATCAGTCCAACCACAAATATTTCCCTTATCCAAATCCAATGATATTCCTTTGAACTTTCCCAATGAATTAGGGCGGCCAGCTTCGATCACCTATTACCTTTGCATATAGTAGGTGTCTGGTAATTAATAATACACCAAAACATGTTTCCAGTCACAAATTTCATCATATTTCGCAACAAAAAATTTACGCAAACTACCAAATAGATGACATGTGCGAAATGCAGTTCATAATATAAGAAGTAAAGGACTATCGATGTGCTAGCTCAGTTGGACAAGATTTACTCTTGAATGGATTTTGCTTAAGGTGGTTAGAGATTCAATTTTTAGGGACCGGGGAACTCATCCTATTAACACATTGGTGGTGTTGTGATGACCAATCTCAAGAGGCCTTTTCTAAAGGTTGGTCCGTTGGTGGGGGCTGCGTCAACATCCCACTTGACAGGTCTACCAAACATTTTATGATCTGGTGTGGAGTATTTATGAATTATGATAATGTTGAGGGAGGCAATTATTATTATTATTATTATTATTATTATTATTATTACTATTATTATTATTATTATTATTCTAAAAAAGACACGAGGCAAATGTTAGTGAAAACGGGTGGGTTTGCCCAGACAGCTTCGGCCCGTAGCCCGCAAGCCCAAACCCCGAAAGCCCGATCGATCGGACCGTTATGGGCTTTGTCTTGGGTAACAAAGAAATTCCGGCCCATCTCGGCCCGGCCCGAAATCTTAAGGAGATACTTCTCAGTCCGGCCCAAGGATAACCGCGGCACGAGTGCGAGAGCTCTCCTCCTCAACCGCCCACACTCGCAGGTTGCTTTTAGCTTTTTTCTGTTTTTGGCCCTCGAAATTTTGATTCTTTTGAAATTGCAGATGTTGGGTTTGCTGCTTTGCTATTAAAAAGACATTTTTTTCTTTTCGTGTGAAGGAAATCTGTCGACGGGTTTTGCATAGATAGATGGATGCCTGAATCCACCCTGGGCTTCGCATGTTTTGTTGGCCCACTTTTGGTCACGGCTAACTTTTGAGCTCTTCATTGCTGATGGAACGAAGGCATGGGCATTGGGTTGGTCATTGCGGTTCCGACACTTGTCGAATGGCTAAATCGAACCGTCCGGTGTATCCAAACTTTGATTGTGTTGGCATCACATGGTGGCAACTTCTCGCCCAGCTACAGAGTTCGTTGAGCTTCGCAGAGCAGAGCTCCAACATCTGCAGATTTCAAACAGAGTCACAACACAAAAAGCCAAGGAACATGTTGGATCATACCGTGACAGATCAAGTTGACATTGAAAGGTATGCACTCCGCCCGTAGATACATTGTTTCGGAAACTGTCGTCGCAGTTGGAAGTCTGGGTTGAGCAACTAGTCTGATCTTGATTTTATTTTTTTTGGTTGATTTCTTTCTGATTCGATGCAGCAACGACGATCAGCAGCCACAGAACCAATGCCAACAGCAGCAGGGATGGCTTGACTCGGCCGGAAGGTTCCACATTGTGTTTGGTCTACTAAAACTACTCATAATCACACTTATCTAAGAAGTCATTTATCTAATATCATTGATCGAGGTAACCAGGACCACAAACCCGAATCAAGTCTACTGGTACTTGTACACAGGTTTCAGGACTCTTGGCCTCGAGCCGCTTATCTGGACAAACCTTCATCTACTCACTTGGCTGGTTATCAGTTTGTGCTTCCTAATGTTTGCTTTGGCAATCATCTGGTCTGCTCGCGCGAGGCTACGATTGGTTTCTGCAGCTTCTTCAGCCGTTCCACGACACATCATTTTTGGAAGTTTAGCTTGATTTTTAAAGCGCCTAGAATCCCCTGTATTTGTGCGTATGAATTTTTCTTGTATGTCATTTGTAATGCTTCTGATTTAGAGAAAAGACTGAGAGACTGTAATCTTATACATGTTCTGCAGTTGGTGATGCTCACCTACAAAAACCATTCACCATACATTTCATTAAATTGCAGCGGCTTTTTCTTCACCCCTTTCTTTCTTCTACTATTTCTAGGGATCGAATCCAACTATTCGAGACCCTATAAACATCTCAATCCCCCACTCTCAATGTGCTCATTTGTTATACTCGTGTTTGTAACTTTTTCGTAAATTTGCATTAGCAATAGAACGTCATTTTTCTTATGAATTTTTATGTTGGACACTGAATTGCAGCTCACATCAGTTGACATCTTAGACTTACTTACCAAAATTGCCCTTTTTATTCACCAAGTTGCACCTTTCATAGTTCTAAACTTCCCCTATCCTCCAAACATATTCCAACTGAAAATAATCCTAACCACCATAAGCGAGCTGCAGTTGCCACTATTGCCTGATGCAACTGCTAGCGATGACCAAGCCCCCTTGCCCCCCACCCTCCAAGTTCCGACGGCCATGAAGGGAGCTGTCGCCTCCAACTCAGATGAGATGGCTCTACTAGAAGAGGTGGAGCTCAGCATAGCTTCGAGCTTCGCCACCAGCAGCGATCTGAGGTTGTTCATAGTGGGTGACCAGAAGGTTGCAGTAGGACGGTGCTGAGGTGTTGCATGGTAGGCAGGAGAGAGAGAGAGAGAGAGAGAGAGAGAGGTGACAGCCAAGTGCAGCGACGAAGCCTGACGAAAAAAGAGGTGGCTCGTGGTGGTCGGACAACGTTCGACAACGGCAAGTGATGCTGGGTGGAGGAGTTTAGGCTGCGCTTGATGTTTTTTCGAAGTGCTATTTAAAAAAAAAAAAAACGGAGGCAGTGCTAGAGAAGGAGGTATTTAAAGTCCTATTTTTCTTTTTTATGAGGACACAGCTAGAGTGGCATTTAGTTTTTATTGTTTGCTTAATCGAGATTTTGCAGCTAACATACTTTGACCTTTTCTTAATTCGAATTACCTAAAACTTTCGCAATGTATAATTATTGACATGAAAATTAACATGCACAATTTTTCATAATTTTTTGAAATTTAGATAATATATAAATCATTTTTTTTTGCTTTTGCTTAATGGCAAACGTTTACAAGCCCAGTTAAATGATTAACATTATTGCAATGTGTAGCTTCGAGTCGATATATGAGTAAGGGTATCACGTCATGTTGTATTGGACTTTTTTCTTTGGATTTTGACGTATAAATAGATAAATATAAACTTCTTTATCAAAAAAAAGATAAATATAAACTTTCTTCTTTCTTATCTTTTTTGATTCAATCGATTAATTGAACTCTTAATTTGTGTCATTGCATCCTCCAATTCATTTTATTTATTCGATTAAATAGAATCTCGATGATCTTTATATAATAAATAGGATAGAAACATCTTCCCTTTTCAAACGACTCATAGAAATCACAAACTTCCACTTAAAGAATTACAACACTCGTCAGTTTTCTATCCATGTAAATCGAAGAAGACGCTCGACATCATTGATCCACAATGCTATTTTTCAATTCGGGCCCAAAAGAGAAACTCAATTCAAGAAATCTAACTCTTTCAATTTTGGGTAGACAAATCCTTGATTCAAAAGACTAATGATGACGTTGTTTCGCTCGCACGGACAAAAGTTTGAGGCACGGCTGTTTTTGTCCATTAATAAGTCAAAGTTTTGTTCCCTTTGAGTGGTCATCTCTGGAGGTTGCGTTTTGAGGCAAACCTACCCATCTTGACTTTTAAAACGTAAGGGTCGCTTCCGAGAGCCACGAAAAGAGCCCTTGTCTGACGAAACGCGTTCCATTTTCTTCTCCTGATCATCATATCATAGTCGCAGATGGTAATAGCAACAAGCACATGTTTCTGCCGGGTTCTGCATATGCGTGTATATCACTCCGCTCGCAGATACATTGTTTTGGATGAGATTTGCAAAACTTTCATGCCTAGCGACGTTGGTGCACGAGGCCTCACGGAAGATAATGTAACCCTTTTAACACCGGGCTAGCAAGTCAATTGGGAAATTACCATGTTCCTTTTTCCCTTTGTTTTATGGGTAAGATGGTGCCCAAGCCAATTTTTGTATCATCTCAACTAGTTCACCTTTCAGGACAATCTTAAGGGTGCACATCCCCGTGTTGGCTTGATCCATTTAGGATTTTACTCTTGAAACACTCTCAACAAGGCTTGAACACCAGACCATATATATGTTATAGATGAAGCCAAATATTTATAGGGCATTTTTTTGTTTTTTCTATCATATTTGCTTTTAGGTTAAAAGTGATACATTTATATTAACAATGGCAACATGCTAGTTGTCAAAACGCTGAAAAAAAATAGAGAGACAAGAAAAAGAGAGAAGAAATAATTGAGTTTTTATTTTTTTCCTTTATGAGGCTTTTCAATCTCTTTGTGCCCTGATCTTGAGAAAATTATCGTTGTATTCTAACTTTTTTTAAAGTCTAGCGGATTCGCAAAGTACCTCTGCATGGAAACGTAGCGTAGGTTTGTGTGAACTTTGTTAACAAATTTCTAATGTGTTTTTCTGATTCTGTTCCTTTATTATTATATTATGCTTTATGAATTGTTTGCGAGCATTATTTTTCTGGAATTAACGTGCGATTTTATAATAGCTGGTATCAGAGCCTGGGTTGGCTAATTGAAAACATCGAGGGTTTTTCGGTAACGTTCAATTGAAAGCAAATAGTATGGTAGAAGATAAAATTAGAATCAATAAATTTGATGGGCAGGATTTCGAAGGTTGGAAACTATAAATTGAGGATTATCTTTATCAAAAAGATCTCTATGCACCACGAGGGTTGAAAACCCAAGATGGTAGAAGTGGATCCAACAGTAGAACTGGATGGAAAATTCTTGATCGAAAAGCATTAGATGTGATTCGTCTAGGTTAGACGAAAAATATAAGGCACCACATCACGAAAGCAAAAACTACAAAAGAAGCCATGCATATTCTAACAAATATTTATGAGAAGCCATTCACATCAAATCATGTATTTTTGCTGAAGAAACTGGTTAATATGAAATTATCTGATAGAAGTTTTGTGGTAGAGCATGTTAATAGTTTTACGTAGGTCATAGGTCAATTGGAATCCGTAGGCATAAATTTAGATATGAAACTTCAAGCTTTATTGTTTTTATGTTCTCTTCCAGAAAGCTACAATACCATAGTGTAGGGAATTTCAAGCACCATGAATGATGGTTTAACTCTTGATGATGTTGTGAGTAGTATCATGGATGAAGAGATGCGAAGGAAAGTCTCAGTTGGAGATAATTTTTCAGCATCTACATCTTCAATGGCACTCGCAATGGAGAACCATGGAAGAAGTAAAAGTAGAGGAAAATTCAGCGGGCGTGGGAAATTACAATCAAGGGGTAAGAGACAGGTTGCAAAAGATTAGTGTTGATTTTATCACAAAACCGGACACCGAAAGTTTCAATGTGAAGCCTACAGAAAGAAGTAGCAAGATGAGAATCAAGGAGCTAATGTGATTAGCGATAAATCTTTACTAAATAACTTGTGTTTGTCTGCAGGGTTTGACTTGATGATAGATAAATGGTTTATTGATTCCGATGCTTCTTTCCATTGCATCTCACAAAAAAGATATATTTGATGATTATACCATTAGAGATTTTGGACAAGTGGTTATGGGAAATGACCACATGTGTCCAATTATTGGAAAAGGAACTATGACTGTGAACATCTTAGGTGGAGGACGTCTAATTTTGCGTGAAGCTAGGCATATTTCGAAATTAAAGAAAAATCTGATTTCAACCAATAAACTTGACCAAGAAGGTTCGGTAACAACTTTTAGATGTGGAGAGTGGAAGATAACCTCAAGGGCAAGAGTAGTAGTAATTGGAAAGTATACGGATACACTTTACATTCTCCAATGAGACAATATCAGTGATATGGTTGTCACTACAATTGCTATAGGTAATTTGTCTACTCGTTAGCATTATCATTTGAGACATCTTGGTGAAAAATGTATAAAACAGTTACACTCGAAGAAATTACTTATGGGTTTGCAAAATGTTGAGTTAGATTTTTGTGAGAGTTACATTTATGAAAAACATAAGGTTGTTAGTTTTCAATTGAATGTGCGACAAAATAAAGGCCATAAGTTAGAGTTGGTTCATATTGATGTATGGGGACCTACTCAGGAACTCTCTTATGGCGGTAAGAGATATTTTGTCACCTTCATTGATGATGTGACAAGGAAAACTTAGGTATATGCTCTTAAAGGAAAACTTAGGTATATGCTCTTAGAGAAAAATCAGAAGTATTCGGGATGTTCAAAATGTGGAAGACCATGGTAGAAAAAGAGACAAGTTATTATATTAAAGCTCTGAAGTCTAATAATGGTAGTGAATACACAAGTAAGGAATTTTCAGAATATTTGAGTCGAGAAGGCATACACAGATTAAAGACTATTCCTAGAACTCCTCAAGAGAATGGTATAGCTGAAATGATGAACAAGACTATTCTAGAACGTGCGAGATGCATGAGGCTACACGCAAGTCTCTCGCTACACTTATGAGCTGTCACAGTTGATGCAGTTGTTTATCTTATCAACATAAGTCCATCTAGTGCATTGGATGGAGAAATATCACAAAAACGGTGGTCAGGTAAAAAGATTAATTATTCACATCTAAAGGTGTTTGGTTGTATTGCATATGCTTTGATTGATAAGGAGGATAGAAAAAAAGCTTGATGCTAAATCCCAGAAGTGCGTCTTAATCAGATACGGTGGCGACGAGTATAGTTATAAGCTTTGGGATTATGAGAATAACAAAGTCATCCGTAGTCAAAATGTGGTATTCCATGAAAAAAAGATGTACAAAGATTGTCAAACAAAGCACGAAAATGTAGTAGAACCAAAATATGTTGAATTAGACACAATGCCCGTGAAGATGTTTCTAGTAGATCAAAGTGCATTTAAAAAAGAGGTTCAAGATGAGCCTATTATCAGTGAGGAGGTAATTCAAAAGGAACGCAATGATTCAAAGCAAACTAACGACCCTAAAGTACCTATCCTAAGGAAGTCTACTCTTGTGAGAAAGCCAAAGGTAATTTTTTATCTATCAACTAATATTGTTCTGAGCCATGTCTTTTATATATATATATATATTAGGGAACTGGAGACTTATGATGAGACAAAGATAGACACGTCTCACTTATAGTGGGAGTGTACTATGAAAAATGAGATGAGTTTGTTACTTCAGAACAAAACTTGGGAGTTGACCAAATTGCCCACAGGTAAAAAAGCTCTGTTAAACAAATGGGTGTACATGATTAAGAATGAAGCAAATGATAGTATTAGATATAATGCGAGATTTGTAGTCAATGGCTTTTCTAAAAAAGAAGGAATCAACTACTCCAAGATATTTTCACATGTAGTGAAAATGACATTAATTAGAGTTTTGTTGAGTATAGTTATAGTGGAGAATCTTCATCTTGAGCAATTACACATAAAAACGGCATTTTTACACGATGACTTAGATAAAAAAATATACGTGGCACAACCTAAGGGTTTTAAAGTTAAAGGTAAAGAGCACATGATATGTCGCTTGAAGAAAAGCTCATATGGTTTGAAATAAGCTCCATAGCAATGGTACCTAAAATTTGAAAGAAAAATTATTTGCACATTGTGAGTTTGATCACTGTGTTTATTTTCGCAAGTATGACGATGGTGACATTATGTATCTCTCTTTATATGTGGATGACATGTTAGTGGCTAGTTTCAATATGAAGAGAATCGTGAAGTGAAGAAGATGTTATCATCACAGCTTGCTATGAAAGACTTGGGAGAGGCCAATAATATTTTAGGCATGAAAATCATCAGGGACGGGAAAAATAAGAAATTATAGTTGTCGCAAGAAAACTATGTAAATAAGGTATTAAAAAGATTTAACATGGACAAGGCAAAACTGGTTGCAACTCCTCTAGCGAGTCACTTCAAACTTTCCAAGGGTATGTGTCAGAGTACTTAGGTTTTGAAAGATGAGATGGTGGTAGTTCCATGTACATCGGCAATGGGGAGTTTGATGTGTGACATGGTGAGCACGAAACCAAACATTGCACAAACAGTGTAAGTTGTGAGTCGATATATGTAGAACCCAAGCAGAGAGCATTGGAATGCAGTTAAATGAATATTGAGATATCTAGCAGGTACTTCCAACTACTCACTTTGTTATGGTGGTACATCTCTAGAGTTGCAGGGTTATATAGATGCAGATCATTCGGGTGTTCGAGATAGTGGTAAGAGTATCACTGGATATGTCTTTACAGTTGTAGGTACAACAATGAGTTAGGTATCTCAATTACAAAAAGTAATGGTTTTATTGACAACAGAGCAGATTACGTGGCAATCACAGAAGCCTCCAAGGAAATCATATGATTAGAAGATTACATAGAGGAGCTACATCGAAAATAGCTAATCGGTACACTATAGAGTGATAGTCAAAGTGCAATGCACTTAGCAAAGAATGTAACTTATCACTCAAGGACTAAACATATCAAGAAGCATTATCATTTTATCAGGTCAACATTAAAAGATAATGAGTTAAATTACAGAAGATTGATGGCTTGAAGAATCCAGGTGACATGTTGACCAAGGTAGTAGACAGAGATAAGCATATTTTATGTACTACTATCATTGGTAGTACTCTATGTTGATTGATGAGGAGTATCGTAGAGACACAAGTTTTTTAAGTACTAGTTTTTTGAAGAAGATGGATGCAAAGTTGCTTGGTGCTCGGATATATTTGTCTTTAAATGAGAGATTGTTATAGATGAAACCAAATATTTCTAGGGGCTTTTTTGTCTTTTTTATCAGATTTTCTTTTAGGTTAAAAGTGATACATTTATATTAGTGATGGCAAGATGCTAGCCGTCAAGATGCTGAAAAAGAAAATAGAGAGACAAGAACTAAAGAGAAGAAAAAAGTGAGTTTTTTTTTTCTTTATGAGAGTTCTCAATATCTTTGTGCCATGATCTTGAGAGAAGATCATCGGTGTATTCCAACTTTTTTTGATGTCTAGTGGATTCACAAAGAGTGCCTCTGCGCGGAGCCTAGGTTTGGGTGAACTTCGTTAACAAATTTCTATCGTGTTTTTCTGATTCTGTTATTTTATTATTATATTATGCTTAATGAATTATTTGCCAGCGTTATTTTTTTGGAATCGACATGTGATTTCGTAACAAAACAGTGACAAAGTCGGGATCTAGGTTGAATAACGCAAAAACATTTGGCGCGAATATAAAATGAATTCACATACACTAAAGCATATTTAGTCATTAATAAGAAATCCTCAATCTGAAATTTTGCAAACTTCATGTATGTACTTTTTCTATATGAACCTAAATAATTATTTGGACAAGAAAATATTTTGCTCTTGATGACTGTGGTTAATATATATTTCCAAAATTAAGTCTAACTAGAAGTTTTTCACTAAAATATTCAAATTAATGGTGGCTTTCATCCATATATATGTAATACCTCTTATGAATAGAAAATTTTATATAGATTCCCATAAGCAGAAAGCCGCGTGTATATTGTCAATGAAAAATCATAAACTCTTCCAAGAAAAAAATTCTTAGAAGAAAAAAATAATAGGATACAATCCGCAACACAGTTAATGTAAGATCAAAGAGAAATTAATGTTAAATAATTACTTCACTAAGACATGGCAACTGCAATTTGATTTCATTATTTGAATTGCATTTTCAAATAAAAAAAATCTCCTTTTGTTACTTCTATTTTTTTCTTGTTTGATATAAAAATAATTATTATAACCATTTCAATTTTAATCTCTTCGAAGCCAAGGCACGCAAGTAGAGATGAGAAAAACTTTGGATATATTTAGAAGAAGAAAATCGAAAGATTTTCCATATCGCATTTATGAATGCAAGAATCTTTTATTTGATTTGAGAGACTTCATTTTTATCTTATGAATTTATATCTTTGTCAATCCAATATAACAGATAAGCAATTCATCTTAACTAAAGTGTTATAGATTATATATATATATATATATATATATATATATATATATATATATATATATATATATATATATGCCAATTCAATAAATTCTATAGGGTTTGATGGAATGTTTTCTTTCTTTCTTTCTTTCTTTTTTTTTTTTTTTTTTTTTTTTGGAAGGGGGAAGAGAGTTTTAGGGAAAATTATCCAAAAAGTCATAAACCTATTATACAGCAACTAATTCAATCATAAATTTTCTAATTTGTCCAATTTAGTACTAACTTTTTCATGATTTGCCAATGAGTCATTCCAGCGAAAATTGACCCAGAAATCATTGACATGACCACCGATGGTCTTATGTGGCATAATCGGTACTAACGTAAATGATTTGTACAATTTTTTTTAATTTTCTTATTTTATTTTTTTAGTTTTACAATTAATAAGTCCACATGGAGCTTCTGGATATCTCATGCCAAGTTTGGGTTTCGTTGAGCCATGCAACAACGACAGGTGCTAGAGTTGGCCTTAACCGTGACCTGACCTATCAAAATAGGTCTTAAACCTATATATAACCCATTTAAAAAATAAAATGTACCTTATATAGGTCACTTCAATTTTGAAGAGCGTACCTTAAATGGGTTTTAAAATTTAAAGTCTCAAATAAATAGGTTTAAATGGGTTGAGTTTAAAACTCATTTCCAACTCATTGGGCTCACACACTATCTCTCTCCTCTTCAACCTTATAAAAATATACATTTTAAATAAAATTGAAATTATAATTATAATTTTTTATTTTTTTATTTTATTATCTTTTTTTCTTTGTTTTTCTTTTTCCCTCTTCCTCAGCCGACGGATTCGACCAAGACGACGGTCGATGACCATTCACTAGTGAGGGATGAGCTCATTGGTCTTTGGTGAGCCTTGAGCTCCCCAACTTTGGTTGAGCTCAAGTTTGCCGAGCTAGCAAGGCTTGAGCCTAAATGATATGGCAAGAATCGAGTTCACCAACCTTAGGTGAGCTCGAGCTTGTTCGAGCTCGGCAATCTAGTGAGGCCTACCTCACCGATCTGATAAGACTCAAGCTCACTCGAAGCTAGTGAGGCTTGGTTCAAGCTTGCCCATGGCCAGTCACAACTAGCAACTAACTGAAGAAGAAAGCAAGAAAAAGAAAATAAATAAAAATTCAATTTTTCAAAAAAAGAAAAAGAAAATTATTAAAGAAGTACACAGAGGAAAATCAAATCATATTTATGAAACTAAACAGTGGAGAATATTTTCTAATTCATTTTCAAATTTTAACCAAACACCATAAAATATTATCATTATCTTGAAAAAATGACTTCTTATAAAACATTTTTGTCCAAAACAAATGGAGCATCAATTTTTCTAAAAGTTATAAAAATTATCCACTAAATTTGTATTGCATGAAAATGTGTTAACAATATATATATTTTTTAAATCGTAAAAAACAAATTTTCCTAGATTTGATTAAATATAAAAATATTTTAGCAATATGTGTCAAATCAAGTATGGGTTTAGAAATTTACATTAAGAATAAATGAGTTATAAATGAGTTAATAAATCAATTTGAGTCGAATCATTTATAATCCGATACGACTCACTCATCTGATAGGTCTACGATGACTAAGCCGTTGTTCTTGATAGGCCTGTGGTTGATGCGGAGGTCTACGCCAGAGACTATGGGGACTTCGAAGCTGCTATTGTGAGCGTTGGCCATGTCTGTCGTGTTCATGAAACCGGTGGGTGTGCTCCACAGGTAGCGATGTGTTCGCGCTTCCATCCCAAAACAATCCAAAAGAAAAGGAGCATACCCAGTGATAGCTATCTGTTCGTGGTTCCATCCCAAAACAATCCAAAAGAAAAAAGCAATCCAAAAGAAAAGGAGCATACCCGGTAGGAGCATACCCAGTGATAGCTATGTGTTCGTGGTTCCATCCCAAAACAATCCGAAAGAAAAAGCAATCCAAAAAAAAAGGAGCATACCCGGTAGGAGCATACCCAGTGATAGCTATGTGTTCGCGCTTCCATCCCAAAACAATCCAAAAGAAAAGGCAATCCAAAAGAAAAGGAGCATGCCCAGTGATAGCTATATGTTCGTGCTTCCATCCCAAAACAATCCAAAAGAAAAGGAGCATACTACCATAAATACGTGTCAGGTAGCTATTGATAGCGATGGTTTCATGAAGTATTCTCATGTGTGTATATAAGTAAGGTCTTCGCACTTCGAAAGCAGCTCAAGCTCTCTCATCTTCCTCTTCTGTCATCCACAAGACGCGGAGACGAGTTCATTGCCCTCTACAGAGCAGAAGAGCTCCAACATACTGCAGATTTCTAACAGAAGAACAACGCAAAACCCAAGGAACATGGCGGATCATACCATAACATTTCAAGTCGAAATTGATAGGTGAGCACTTTGCGAATACTTCGTTTCGAAAACTGCCATCATGGTCGGAAGGGTCAGCCGAGCAACTAGTCTGTTTCTCGATCCATTTTTGATTGATTTGTTTCCAATTTAATGCAGGGACGACGAAAGATGCCACAAAGTCTGTTTTCATAAGCACGCCCACTGACTTAAGTGCGTAACTTCAAAACTAAGTACGGCTTAAGTGCGAACTTTTTTTCGAGTGGGACACTTAAGTGCCTTTACCTCCGACGACCCTTGCTTGGAAATCTGCGTGGCAATATTTTATTATTATTTTTTGCCTAAGTGGCTCATGGAGCTCCAAATCAAGAAAAAATTAAAAAAAATTAAAAAAAAATTAAAAGTTTTAATTTTAAAAAATTTTAAAACTTTTTTAAAAAAGAAAATTTAAAAAATTTTAATTTTAAAAAATTTTAAAAATTTTTAAAAAAGAAAATTTAAAAATTTTAATTTTAAAAAATTTTAAAAATTTTAAAAAAAGAAAATTTTAAAAATTTTAATTTTAAAAAATTAAAAAAATTAAAAAATAAGAAAATTTTAAAAATTTTAATTTTAAAAAATTTTAAAAAAAAATTTAAAAAGAAAATTTTAAAAATTTTAATTTTAAAAAATTAAAAAATTAAAAAAAAAAAGAAAATTTTAAAAATTTTAAAAAAATTTTAAATTTTTTTTTAAAAAATTAAAAAATTTAAGAAAATAATAAAATTTTAAAAATTTTAATTTTAAAAAATTTTAAAAATAATAATAAGAAAATTTAAAAAATTTAAAAATTAAAAAAAGGGGGGGGAGGCGGCGGCGGGAGGTGGCGGCGGTGAGGGGAGCCGGCGGTGGCGGCAAGGGAGCCGCCCCATTCGGCCTCCCACTCCCCACTTTTTATAATTTTTTATAATTTAATTTTTTAAAAAAATTTTCTTAATTTAAAAAAATTAAATTTTCTTAATTTTTTTAAATTTTTTTTAAAATTTTCTTAATTTTTTAAATTTTCTTAATTTTTAAAATTTTCTTAATTTTTTAAAATTTTCTTAATTTTTTAAAATTTTTAATTTTTTAAAATTTTTAAAATTTTCTTAATTTTTTAATTTTTTTAATTTTTCTTATTTTTTAAAATTTTTAAAATTTTAACATTTTTAAAATTTTTCTTAATTTTTTAAATTTTCTTAATTTTCTTAATTTTTAAATTTTTTCTTAATTTTTAAAATTTTTCTTAATTTTTAAATTTTTCTTAATTTTTAAAATTTTTAAAATTTTCTTATTTTTTTTAAATTTTTTGAATATTTTAAATCTAATTTAATTAATTTATATACTATTATTTACACGTAGATGCGAAACTATTGGCTCGTTTTGCATTTTCTCCGTCACGTCGGCGTGCGAAAACGACACCGTTTGGGACCGAGCTCAGGAAAGTCGCCACGTCAGCCATTTGGCCGGATTTTCGCCGGAGTGACACTTAAGTGTCCCATTTTACTCCGATGATGGCACTTAAGTGTACCATTTTAAAGTTATGGCACTTAGGTGTCGGCGTCTTACAGTGATTATGGCACTCCGGGGACGACAATCAGCGTCGCAGAACCAACAAAGAACAAGAATCGCAACAGGGATGGCCCGACTCGGCCAGAAAGTTCCATGTCATGTTTGGTTTGCTGAAGTTGCTGACGATTGCCCATTTCCATTCGCTTTACATCCTCTGTGAAGTCATTTACCTAATATTATTAGTCGAAGTGACTGGATCCACGAACCCGAATCGAGTCTATTGGTACTTGTACATCGTTTTTGGGACTCTCGGCTTCGAATTGCTTCTCTGGACGAATCTTTCTCTAATCGTGTGGTTGGTCATCAATTTTTGCTTATTAATGTTTGCTTTGGCATCATCCGGTCTGCTCATGTGGGGGTTCGACCGGTTTCGACTGCTTGTTCAGCCATTGGATGACATGCCACTTTCGGAAGTTCAGTTCGATTTTTGAAGCGGTTTGAATCCTACTGTATTTTTGTGTATCTATTTACTACGTTTGTCTTTGTGATGCTTCGATTCGGAAATTGACTAAGGAGGACTTTTTATTTTCTAGTAGTGTTCGTATAAGTGTGTATCCGTCTTTTTTTGGGTCGAATTGCGTCAGTTTATCGTTGTATGTCTTTTGTATGTGATTCACCTATAAATACCATTCACTAAGCATTTTATTTAATTTTTTGTAGTCAAAGAGCATTTTATTTAATTTCATTGGCTTTTTTCTTTTTGCCCCTTTCTTCTACTATTTCTAGGGATTAAATCCAACTATTCAAGACCCTATAAGCATCTCAATCCCCTAATGTTTGTTTGTTACACCCCATGTTTGTAACTTCTGTGAGCTTGCATCAACAATGGAACATCATTTTTCTTAGAATAAACATTAAAAAAAAAAAAAAAAAAAATCCTTCTCACCTTTTGTCTGTCTACCACTTTGGGCCCTCTATTTTGGAAAATATTTGTTTTGCATCCTGAATTTTCATATTGGACACTAAATTACACCTCAAATCAAGTGACATCATAGACTTGCTTACCAATATCGCCACTTTTCTTGGCCTATCAAAGCCATGTAGATAACATATTTTGATTTCTTTAAAATTTGGAATTCCTGACACTTTCATAATATATAATAATGACACATAAATTAACATACAACTTTTTCGTAAACTTTTAAAAATTTAAATAGTATATAAATTATCCTTTTGTTTTTGCTTATTCGTGAACAAACAAACTCAATTAAATTGCAATCCTAATCATCACATTATAGTCGCAGATTGCAATCCCAAGAAGCGTAAATTTTTTTACCAAAAAAAAAAGGGCATATGTTTTTTTGTCAAATTGTGCAATGTGTGCATATCATTGTCATTTTGTATTTGCCCATGCCTCCGATTAATATAACCATTTTATCATTAGATTACCACATACTATGTCACATGGTAAATTTGTCATATGAATATCAATTTAAAGTTTTTTTTTATAATATTAACCAAATTATGATCTGGAATACTAGAGATGTCCCATAGGTTCCTGTTGTGGTCCAAGATCCACGTGGCCCAACTTCGGAGCGTACTATGATGCTTGCCTCTTTGGAAAAAAAGGATTCCATAGTTTATACAAATCCAAAGTAAGACCGACGTATGTGGGGGGCAGCGTTGAATCGGGGAAGCAACAACGGGAAAGTTTCTTCGCCAATCACCATCAAGTATCTCATTGATACGTCACCATAAGTTTCGTACGTTCCCTTCCTCGAAACTTCCTTCTTCCTCCTTTGCTTTCGTGAAGTTGCGGTGGACGATACTCACACCACCATTTCCAAGTGTAATTGCAAAGAAATGTGTTTTGGCAACAGCTTTAACACTCTCACGCTTCAATAGCTAGCCAAATCTCTCGCAATTAACAATAATAATAAGAGATATCTTCAATTTTCGAAACTCGAATGCAAGGCACATTCTCTTGTGCTTGTTGTACAAATCGAATGGATATAACCGCAGCAATAGTGATTTTTCTTATTGATTTATTTGTATGAGTTTATATCACTATTTTCGTAGGATTACAAAACCTTTCTACAAAACATCTTTTAACTTTTAAATCTAAAGTGATCATGTCATTATATTAATTTGAGGACAAACTTCACATATATATATATATTTTTTTATTTTTGGTCTTTGGAGGAACCGCTCTTGGGCCGACACTGCCCCGTAAACCCCTGTGCGACGCTAGCAGGGTGAAACCACCACCCCGACGTCATGCTTAAGTCACCATGTAGTAGCTGGACTGACTCATCGCCGCAGGATTCGAACCTTGGCCTCCACCAACTTCACATATTATTTATCACCTAAGTTGAGAAAATGATATAATATTACAATGGGCGAATTTTTATTTTATTTTTGATGGGGTTCCTCTTCGTCGCATGGGAGATCATAAGACCTTGAGATCTCATTGTTTTCCATTAGATGATGAAAATCGGTCCAATCACAAATATTTCCCTCATCCAAATCCAATGATATTCCTTCAAACTTCCCTAATGAATTAGGACGGCCAACTTTGTTTCACCTATTACCTGTGCACATATAGTAGATGGTTGGGAATCAACAATTTACTAGAACAAAGTTCCAATTATAACTTTGGTTATATTCCACAAGAAGGAAATTCACTCAAATTGTTATATAGGCGACTTGTGCGAAATGCGGTTCATTATATAGGAAGCAAATGACTATCGATGTGCTAGTTCAGTTGGAGAACTCTTGAATGGATTTTGCTTAAGGTTGTCAGAGATTCAATAAGAATTAGAGAACTTATCCGTTAACACTTTGGTGGTATCATAATAACATGATGATCGATCTCATGGGGCCTTCTTTGAAGGTCAGTCCGTCAGTCTAATGCACTCCGACAAGGGCCGTGCAAATATTGCACTCGACGGTTCTATCAAACATTATATGATATGGTGTGGAGTATTTATGAATTATGATAATGTTGAGGGGAGGCAGCTACGTTTCTTGCCAATAGCCTTTTTTTTTTAAAATAAAAAAGACACGAGGCAAACGTTAGTGAAAACGGGTGGGTTTGCCTAGACAGATGCGGCCCGTAGCCCTCAAGCCCAAACCAGGAAAGCCCGATCGTTTGGTTAATGGGCTTCGTCTTGGAAAACAAAGCCCAATACCGGCCCGGCCCGAAATCTCAAGGAGATACTTCTCAGTCTCTCACGCTGACGCTCTCTCCCTCTCTCTCTCTCTTCCTCACTGGAGAAGCCGCGGCTGCGCCACCACGCCGGACCGCCGCCCGCCGCCCCTCACTCTCTCCTCGTCTCTCGTGAGGGACGACGGACGCCCGTCGCTTCAGGCATCTCACTCGGCCGGCCCAAGGATAACCGCAGCACGAGCCCGACAGCTCTCCTCCTCAGCCGCCCTCACTCGCAGGTTGCTTTTTAGCTTTTTTCCGTTCTTTGCCCCCGAAATTTCGATTCTTTCGAAATTGCAGATGTTGGGTTGCTGCTTTGCTATTACAAAGACATTTCTTTTTTCGTGCGAAGGAAATCTGTGAATAATTTTGCATAGATAGATAGATGGATGCCTGTATCCACCCTGGGCTTCGCGTGTTTTGGTTGCCTCCACTTTTGGTCGGGGCTAAGTTTTGAGCTCTTCATTGGTGATGGAACGAAGGGATGACATTGCGTCGGTCATTGCTGTTCCGGCACCATCGAGTGGCTAATTCGAACCGTCTGGTGTGTCCGAATTCGATTGTGTGGCGTCACTTGGTGGCAACTTCTCTGGTCTGTAGTGGTATATGTAAAATAGCCAAAGATCTTCGGGGCATAAAGCGGTGAATACATCAACTGATGCATTTTCCTGTTCCGGCTATTTTCTGGGTCCGTGGCCACATGCCCACAATAGCTAAGAACTGGGGCGAGGAGGTTGTGGAGTTGTCATTGAAAGACATCTGATCTTGCAAACTTTTAAGAAAGCCCTGGTTACTAATGCATTTTGGAGTCCTTGTTAATCATATATTTTAGAGCTTTGATTCAATATAGCCGCGTTGAGTTAACACACATAGGACAGCTGATCTTGACTGATTGTCTATAAGTCTAATTGTTCATATCTTCCATGGATTAGGTTTGACTTGCATTGAAAAGACATGTCTCTTCCATTGACACCCTCCAAGAGACCCGGTGATCAGGGACTAGAGGCAAATGGCAAAGCAAAAAGGCAAAATACTGTTGGGAAATTGCAAAATCAACCTTCTCCAGGGACCCATGTTTACCGTGTGCTCTGTCCTGCTGCAAAGTGTGGCAATTTCTTGGAAGATGGTGGCATATTCATCTCTCAGATTCACGAAGAAACTGGCGTGGAGGTAAGAGTGGAGGAAAGTATCCCCGGATGCGATGAAAGAGTAGTAGTTATTTTGGGTTCTGGAGAGGTAGAATCTGCATCTAAGACGGATCAGGAAGATAGAAAAGAAGGGGCTACTGCTGATAAAGAGGTTGCAGATGCCAAGGAGCAGAGTGAAAGCAATGAAGATAAGGAGCCTGTTGAAGTTGAAGATTTGAAACAAGAAAAGGAAGTTTCATCTGCACAGAGAGCTCTCTTGCTTGTTTTTGAGAGGTTGGTTGAAGGAGAAACAGAGCCTGATGTAGGTGATGAAGAAGATAAGAAATCATCCTCGTCCGTACTGAGGTTGCTCGTGCTCTCAAGTCAAGTAGGACGTATTTTGGGAAAAGGAGGAAGTGTAATCAAGCAAATGTCGAATGAAAGTGGGGCACAGATTCAAATTCTTCCCTGGGATAAGCTTCCTCCCTCTACATCATCTTCTGATGAAGTAGTGCAGGTAAGTTTCGGTAATTCAGAGTGTGCAGGCAGCTCTTTTTTTTTTTCTTTTTTTAAAGCAAAGATAATACATTGTCCAGTGACTCCAATCATGAGTTTTGTTTAGTTTGTTGCAAACAAAATGGACATTATGCTTTTGACATTTTATTCATTGACCAAAAAGGCAAAAAAAAAAAATATAAACATAGTAGATTTGTGGATTCTCTGCGGTGTATCACCTGCTTGTTTAACTGAGCAAAATTACATTGCTATGTAATGTTTCTTCTTTCGATTATAACCTGGAGGCTTAGGATCTGCCTTTCAATGGAGAGACCTTAGTATATATGGTTGCACTGGGTATGGCTCTTTACTTTCAGAAGTATGTTAGAATATGGATTCCTTCTGTTGGAAACCAACCAAATCTAACCAAACACCTCTCATATCAGTAAATTATTAACCTTTTTTTTTTTTTTTTTTTTTTTTTTTCCCCTGGTTCGCTGTAGGCTTTGAAGCTTGAGGCCTCTAGGATTATCTGGTAGTCTTATCTGTGAGGTGCTTTAGCAAAACCATGTAAATTTTACTCTTCTTCAGTTTTTCCCTTGAGAAGGCGACAGGGAAAACAATATTTTCTGTTGTGCTAACTAGAGGAGGCATCTTTGTTAGAACTTTGCAATTTTGAGCATGTGTAATATGTGTAAAAACAGTGCTTCTGACAGGGGAGGGTTTCACCGTGTCTTCGTAATATATTCAGCAAATGATATGGATGTTGTACCATGCATGAATAAATTGGCTCCACTTCTTTTGTTGGATGACAATTTATCAATGATAGTGAGTGTGCGTGTCATCACCAAAGAAGGCACTTTTCATGAGTTCTTCAGTGGAACCTTATTGCCTTGAAGTATTTTTCATCTTGCATCTAATTGATCTCAGATGCTGCTACATGGCTCTTTTGTGGCTTGTTGCTTGATATAGTGGAGCAATGGAGACCTATGCTGTGTTAATCCAATAAGTGGATATCAGCAATTGATGAAATGTGCATCATTTATTGACATTCCTAATGTTTTAATTCAATTAGTTTCTTTACATAACCTATTGATGCTGCAGATTACAGGAGAAATTGAGGCTGTTAAAAAAGCTCTCTTGTTGGTTTCTCGACAACTTAGTGAGACTGTACCTCGAGATCATGAGACATCCCCCACTAACATGACTGGGCAACCATCTAACTCATCTCGTCATGCACTTCATCGATCGGATGCTGTTCAAGGTCCTGCAAAATCTTCTTATGGTTTTGGGATGGTCGTGGTTTTCGTTCTACTGCACGTCCTATGATGCCTAAATTCAATGAAGGCGGTTTAGCAGGTCAAATGAGGCCACCTAAGGAAGTTTTATGTTTCCGCTTGCTATGTAGCAGTGAGAGAGTTGGCGGCATCATTGGTAAAGGCGGAAATGTGGTCAGGACTCTTGAGCAGGATACTGGATGTGAGATCAAAGTTGTGGAAGGTCTTTCTGATGCAGAGGATCGTATTGTTGCCATATCTGGTCCAGCTGTATGATTTTGATGCTCTTCCTTCTCCTTAATATATGGTAAAAGTTCAGATTATGGTTGTTTATGGTTCATCTAGCTATTTACGATGCTTATTTTGATTGGCATGTTTAGTACCCAGAAGAGAGGGTATCAGCTGTCCAAGATGCAGTTCTTCGTGTCCAAAACAGGATTGTTAGATCCACACCCGACAGCGAGGACAGCTCTGGCTGCACAGCCAGGATGCTTGTCTCGTCTAATCAAATTGGTTGTCTTCTTGGCAAAGGTGGCTCTGTAATAGCTGAAATGCGGAAGTCCTCTGGGGCTTATATTCGAATTTTGGGAAAGGATCAAATTCCTACGTGCGCTTCAGAAAATGAAGAAGTTGTGCAGGTTTGTTATGTTGAGATGTCTTCTGAGCTAAATGATGGTTGAAATAATGGAAATAGTCTTAATTGTATA
The DNA here is from genome assembly GCF_016545825.1 of Eucalyptus grandis. Classification (NCBI taxonomy): domain Eukaryota; kingdom Viridiplantae; phylum Streptophyta; class Magnoliopsida; order Myrtales; family Myrtaceae; genus Eucalyptus; species Eucalyptus grandis. The sequence continues at coordinate 17,788,749 of NC_052616.1, forward strand.
CGTTGAATTTTACATTAAGCATTTACTGATGATTAACTTGAGGAGCTGATTCCAGACAAGTCATTGTTCCTCTACCCTTTTTTTTCCTCAGCTAGTTAGCTTATATCCGGGATAATGAACACTTTAAAGGCCTTGTTATGCTTTGATATAATGACTGGTTTGTATTTAATAGATCTCGAAAAGGTAATTAAACTTGACACATTTGGAAATAATCTCATAGAAATGAAGTTGATGACAGCACAATTCTCTGTCTAAATTAAGGGAAAATGCATGGTTGAGTCAACGCATCACAATTTTCTCTGTCTTTAACACGTCAAGTATAGAAGTCTTCCAACCATCTACGGAACAGGTGCAAGTTTCTGTTCACTTGGTCATAACAAATGTGACATAAATGACTTTACTTGCAGTCATTCGCTGTTCTCCCATTGTTTCTTATTCTTGGGTGTTTGGCTTATGCTGTATTGTCTTTCTGAAAGGCATCATTCTATTTTAAGTGCTTGCTGTTTATGCTGTGTATATTGTAAATGACAGATTAACGGAGAATATGAGGCAGTTCAGGACGCTCTATTGCAGATAACCAGTAGGTTGAAGTTTCACTTTTCCGCGATGTATTTCCAAGGGCGGATCATCCATCCATTCCACCCTTTCTGGATGCAGCACCTCCTTTTCCTTCATTTATGGGAAGGAGGGAACTGTCACCCCCTGGCATGTATTCCAATTTTGGTCCATCCATGCGTAAGTTTGATGCTCTAGGTGGTCCCCGTGGTGCATTTTATTCCCACGAAGATCCTCCTTTTTTGCAAAGGCCATTTAGACCTGGTCTACGCCCCCATATCCCTGAAAGAGGACCATGGGGTCAGGTATCACACTATCTCTGATCTTTCTGTTCTATGAGTTTATCCTTTGTATAGGTTTTGTGCTTTTATATTGTCAAAGGTTTTCAACAATGGTTATATGACAGTTTCTAATAATGGCCTGTTAAAGTAGTGGGACCAACTTTTTGCTCTATTCTTGTATAACGTGTTTTTAGTTGCATTTTCTGGATTCTGAAGTAGGTTGTGCCTTTAAAATAATTTCATGGTGTATGTTTGATGCCCCTGGGCTTGTGTACATTCGAAATGTGAATGTTATATTCAGACATTATTTGAAGGATGCAGATTATTAGTCATGTATGAAAATTATATACATAAATCTCAAAATTACTTGCAGAGCCATATGGAAGGCGGTGGCCCTTTGGACTTTCAGATTTTGCGGGTCCCCCAAGAAGAATTCCAGGATTTGGAGGGTGAGTCTATTGTTTGTTGAAAGTTTCAAACTTGAGGGATGTCATCAATGACTTCCCATGAACTGTATAATTAATCACAAATGATAGGGATTAAATATTTTTTCCAACTAGATCTTTTGATTTGTTGAGAGGCAGTCAACCAGCCATCATTACAAATACCACTGTTGAAGTAGTTGTTCCTCGCTCTCTTGTTCCCGTAATATATGGAGAGGAAGGTGGATGCTTGAAGCAGATCCGTCAGTGCATATTACTTCTTAATTTTCTCTTTGAGCACTTAAATTATAGATATATGCTGTTTCCAGCCTTTTGTCTTTGAAAAAACATATTAATTTGCTCAACTCTAATGCAACAAAAAACCCTAAGCATTTCAGCTATGTGGATTTTTTTTTACTCCATTGTGCTTTATTTTTATCAAGTTTGTCAAGCCAAATCTGCAGGTGGAAATTGAGCCTTTCCTTTTGTATGTATTAATAACGTGAATTAAGTAAATTAACTATAAGTATATTAAAGCAATTTTTGGGTTAGGGTCTTGAGGCATCTTGAAGTCCATTTTTCGGCTTTTGCTACTTCATTTCCAGGGAATGTCTTTTTGAACATTTACTGTGCAGAACTTTTTTACAAGTTTCTTTACCAAAAAAAACTTTTTTACAAGTTACCCCTGTGGTCCACTCAACACATTAGTAAAATACCTTCAGAAAACATATACTTCTTGTAAATAATTGTTGATACTTGAGGAACAAATTATGATTCATTTGAAAGAACTTACTACGGAAGAGCCCTCAACAAATCAGTTTTATATTAAAATGATTCTAGCTGACTTTAAGCTTTTGCACATGTATGGAAATCCATGCACATTTATTGATATGCTTCTCATTTACTTGTATGCTTGTGTCATGGGCTGGCAGTTCTTTGGCCACGGAATAGCCCATGCGGTACCTATTGAGAAGATCAGGCGACCTTTTTTCTATAGTTGTTCCTAAGAACAGCACGGCAAATAGCATCCTTGTATTGGATCGTACCATGCTCAGCTTAGCTTGGACATCCAGTCCCTCTAGTGAGACACAAAACACTTAGGAAAAACAACTCATTTTGGCTTGTTATGCCCTCATCAGAAAAGCGGCATCAGCTCCCGATCAGTTTGTGCACATGAGGCCAACCCCTCCTTCAGAATTCTATAGAGATATAACCATTCTATCCTAGAATGCCTAACCTAAATGCTTTGATGTCACTCCCATGAACTAGTTATATCATTCTTACTGCATCACTCACTCTTCACCCCAATGATGCCAAGCCCCACTCACAAGGGTACGAGAGTATGCGAGAACCACAGTCCATGACACTTGCCTAGCTGCTTTCTATTGGTGGTGTATCTGCACCCACCATCTTTTGAATTATGATATAAGTATTCTTCATTTATCCTCAAGCAGATCTTGGCCTTAAGATCTAGTTTCAATCGACCTTCAGCTTTCTTTTCAACCTGGTTAAAACCTAGTCATTCTTTCTTAGCTGGTAAATTATTTTCAATTGGTTGTTTGTCGGTCAAAATGCTTCTCTGGTATATCTTTTGTAGGGAACATGGTATTAGCTTCTGATGGTGGCATAAGAATGATAGCTTGTGGCATATTGGCCTGTTGAATTTTTCAGAATTAATGTTTTGTTTATGAGAATCTGCAGATTAATTTAGTCATTTATTTGTGTTGACAAAAAAAAAAAAAAAAGCATGTTAATCACTACTTGAGGACACCATAGTTTTTTGGTCCTGTGATTGATGTTGATAGTTATCTAAAAGGCATAGTGAAAGGCTTTAAAGACTGTCAAAGACGGTGGGAATGGTTTTTCCAATGTTATGTGCATATTATGCTGCCAGCCTGATCAACCTGTTGAGGGCTTGATGGCTGCTGGTGCAAATAGGTTTAGGTCAGGTGGACTTTTTGGTATGTAAACAAAAAAGGTCCATATTGCTAGAGAAATGGAATTTTCCCTAGATATTGGATAGATACCCTGGGGTATTTTTATCTATATTCTCCACGGGGAACACCTACTCCCTCACGTCAATCCCATGACCGTCTTCAAAGAACACAGGATCCAAAACCTCCCTCTAGTAGAAGGATCAAGCTTTATAGGTTAAAAGAAAGATAGTGAAGTAATTTGACCATGTATTCCGATGCATAGAGTGTTTAGAAGAAGTAGTAGTTTACAGTCTCATAAAGGTGAAGCACATTGAAAAAGATCCATCTCCTGCTGGTAACTTGGTGGAGCCTGATGCAAATGATGGTTTTGGGATTATATCTGGAGTACCTGGAGTTTTTATGAAAAATACCACTCTATTTGCAGCAAGGAAGGTAAAGGCTGTAAAAATACGGAACAAATTGATAATGTTGAATAATTTTCAACTTCTTGGGCTTGAGCCACATATTTGCTGTAGGGATTGTTGGTTGTCACCAGCAAAGTTGGGATATCTATCATTTACAATGTATTTTCTGTATGTTTGAAAGTTTGGACTTCCCATGTCTTCCGGAATTCGTAGTGTTGTTCGGGAGATGAAGAGGCAGATGATAATATTGTGAATGAAGTTAACCAGATACTCAAAAGAATCATCTGTCAAGACCTTAGACATGCTAAAAATCTTTATGGATAACTACTATGCATTGCTTAAGCATTCATATACTGGATGCAGCTGGCCCATATTGTTTACTAGAAACAACTGCCAAGGATGTCTTGCTTGTATAAGTCGACTCAAAGCACCTGCAAGGTCCACAAAATGTTATCTAAATCGATTCTGAAACTATTATCATTCCGCTTTCATCTTGTATCATATTTTGGTTCACATTGTTTCCACCTCTCAAATAACTTTAAACACACCCTTAAATTTGAATGGTCTAAAATAACCTCATTGGGACCTCATTAATGGCAAGATTGATGAAAGAGGAAAAACATACCTTTAATGTAAATCAATCAATCTCATTATCTTTATACATCTTTTCTCAACTGTTGTTTCGTAATCTTGTGATCAAATCAGAGACTTTTGCAGATTTGTTGCTTTTTTACAAGAATCCTCTAATATACAAGTATTTTAATAGGTTTAATGATCGGAATTGTATTTTAGTAGAATATTATAGAGTGGTGATGTCTAAAACATTTATTGGAAACGCTCTCTAAAGTTCAATTTCTGATAAGTCCTTGTCATATACAAATATTTGTTTCAAGTTCTTTTTTAGTGGAATTCTTTGGTTACAGTTGTGAAGTCCATATGATTTCAATATCGATATGAGATATGTTGATTAACAAAGATTACCAAAATTCCTCATATAATTCAGCTTAAGCACATTTGTCAGTATAAGAGAGGTATAAAAACGAATGGCAAATATCAGAAGGCGGAGAAATAAAACGCTATTGTTTTGACTAATGCAGACAGTTGTATATATCCATGGTAATATGCAGCTTTTGTATTTTCAATAAATATCATCTTTCACTCTTTCCACTTTGTGATTTTGACCAATTGATTCTCTTGATGTTATTTGCATCAACTCTATTAAGTTAGGGGTTGCTATGGTAATTTAAAGTATGGAAATAGAGGGAGCCTTTATTTTCACCTCTCTGAGTCTGTAGAATTGGTGATTGACATTTTTGTTTTCCTCTTAATGACCTTTTGCTTTCTTTGTTTATTTGTTACGTCGTTCCCAGCTTCCCATTTTGATAAATCTTAAGTTCCAGGTTAGCAATATTTGGGACTATTGAGAGATGCCAAAATCATTAATGGAATTTTGAAGTTCATGGTGACTTATCGGCACTAGTTGACACCAACTTGAATTGCCTTTGCCTGATCCTTTTACAGATTTCTGATGCAAGGATTACAATCACGGAACCAAAGCCTGGAGCCACCGACACTGTAATTATAATATCAGGGACGCCTGAGCAAACTCATGCAGCTCAGTCTCTTATTCAAGCATTTGTGATGATCGAATCAGAGTCAGCTTGATGTTTCTTATTCAGGTAATTCTTAAAACTGACACTAGTTGGCATTGAAAGTTGAGCATTTATAAGTGGTTTGCAGAAGTAACATCCAGGTGCTATATGTTGTAAATATATTTTAGATCAGATCGCATGTCATAGTATCGGGAAGATATTCAGTTTTAAAGTGCTTATATGTTACTCGTCAGGTACAATTGTTCAGGACAGATGATGGAGTCTGGGATTGAGCTAGAAGGCCATTTTTCCGGTTATGCTATTCTCGTAAATTGTTGACAGGCCTAGCAAAGAAGAAGCGACAATATTCATGTGCTTGTCAGACTATTTGCAAGCGAATTGTGGGGTTGAACCAAGTAGAGCAGCCGCTTTAGTTTTAGATTTGTATCTTGAGAGTAGTTTGTGAATTTCAAATTTGTTACAGAAATGTTTGTCAAATCTCATGCGAATTCCATCTCCATCTGTGATGTCTAATATGTAAACTTGTTACTCTCGGGACAACTATTCGTGCTAACCACTGCGCTTGATTCATTGAATTCTCACACTTGATCACGCTTTGAGTTTGGTTAATCTGAGTGGTTTAGAAGCTGATGTACTTTGTCTAGTCAAGAGATGATGCGCATTCCTTTCTTTTATTTCATTTAGAAATCATGTGCTTTGTCGACTCTGCGGACCGTGATCCTTTGCGATAGATAGGAATTGACCCCACCTGAAGAGTATGATCTTAAGTACATGTCTTATGTTATTATTGTTCCCCCTCTTTTGTCCTATAGATTCACTTGATCTAATTCAAATTTCAAGAGTTCATTTAAGACTTTATTTGTTTTGCAAAAAATGAATAATTTAAAAAGTTCTTTCTAAAAGTAATCTTTTATATTGTTTAAAATAATTAGTCAATGAAAATTGTTTTGATTATTGACAACAATTTATGTTTAAATTTTGTTGTGGATGACGAAAATATTTTTCGATTATTCATTTTTGTATCAATCATTTTTTAGGATAATTTAAAAAAAAAAATCATTTTTAGTGAAACAATCACACAAAATCTCCATAAACTAGACTATTAGTTGATAGATATCAAGTCTATTTTGCAAATTGTTCCTGTTAGAGAAGTTTAATATGTACTCCTGATTTGATTGCAATAACTATTTTCGGCTCGTTTACTTCTCTTATCAACTGAATTTTCATTGGCTTCCCACAGCAGATTTTAATGCTTCTACTTCTGTCAATTGATAAACATCAATCTTAGAGATTATTTTAAGGTTGATATAAATGGAAAGTACTATGGTCGTTTAATGTCGAAACTTAGAATATGATCATATTTTTCAATATTGTGAAAAATTTATATGTGAATTCATGTGTTGATGTGTACTTATGTTGTGAAAGTTTTTGATGTTCAGTGCTAAAATGGTCAAATAAAAACTTGAAAGTAAATGTTAATACAAAAACTTTCATTCTTGTCAACGACCCTATTTTGTAAAATGTGTCAATTTTGTCCCAAGTGCAAAAGATTGGGCTTATATTTGGGACCTTTAAAAGGTTGTGTTATTTTTCTGTCGGATTTAAAATTTGGGTTTCATTTTGGAGTTTGGCCCTAATATGTAATATGTATTAGGAAAAAAAAAAGCATAGATAATGCATCTAAACATTGTTCCATTGGTGCAAATAACGTGTCAATTAACTAGTATGATTAACCATGTCTAAACGTGGCATAACTAGATTAAAATGGTCAATTTATATGTTGAAGTGTGGTCCATGCTCCTTGAGCTGCCAGAGGGTTTCTTTCATTTGAGCTCATATTTTACTAGTAGTTGAGGTTTTTGAATTTATGATTAGCTATTGGGAATATATAATATATTTTTCTTATAATTGAGGGGTTTGTTAGAGATATGTGGGGTGCCATCATAATGGAATTTATAATAGAATCCCCTGCTGAATGTAACTCTAATTTAAAGGTGATCCTGGATAAACCTTGCGTCTTGATTTTTTTTTTTATTTATTCACTTTTTACTCTTTATTTTGTTATATTTGTGGACATAATCCTAACATCATATACGATGCATTTATTACAACGGAAAAACGAATGAGGTTGACAGGCAGTGGCGGCAGATTGGCCCCATCGAGCGGAACTAGGGAAAGGAGGTTTTCTCAAGGAAGCTAATGAGCACATTTTGTCTCCTCGGGCTAAGCATTATTATCCCAACGGACAAGGATTGATTCTTGGGGACTCCATCAAGTTCTTCGCGTTCCGCCGAATGAAACCAACTGCATGGGGCTGACATTTCCAAAACCATATAAGAAGGCCTGTTCACTTCTAGCCCTACAGGCGACTTTACCACAGGATCGGTACATTTAGAGCATGTGGTGAGGATGTGTGAGAGCGATTCGAGCCTTCATCGTCCTCGAGCTGCAGATCAACGTTTAGCAGTGTAAGCAATTTCAGTTCCTTGTAACCTACAGCTTATATTTTTGTTCTCTCTTTTGCCTTCCTCATCAGTTCTCTTTGTGCCTCACCGTGAGGTAGAGACGTGCGGATTTTCTTGTGAAACCCTTTCTTAGATGAACAAGTGAAAATGATAAAAGGAAACCAGACTATTCCTATCTCTGAGGATATCTTACTGAAAATTAGGGATGAGTGCACTGAAGGGATGAGTGCACTGAATATCTTAAGACCTTGTTAAATAAGTACAATGAAGTATTTCAGTTAAATCCACAGTTGTTGCTTGACTCCACGACTGCTCCAACCACTGTACCCCATCATTGCCTGTCCATGCCTGGAGCTTAAAGAAGCCTGGAAGCTAGAGCAGCCATGGTTGGGAGCTCGAAAGAGCTTGAGCAGCCATGATCGTGAGCTCGACAAAGCTCCAGCGACATGGCCAAGCTGGACAAAGCTCGAGAAACCTTTGCTGCGAGCCTAAAGCACTAGTGGCGGGTGGCCGAGCCTTTTGGTTGTTGTTTTAGACTTTTAGCTTTTTTATTTTTTATTTTTATTTTTGTCTTTCTTTTATCCTTCATCCTTTTTAAATTTTAATTTTTTTTTGTGATGTGGCACTTGGTAGGCGCTACATCAGTGCCACTTATTTTGGAAAAATAGCCACCTCAGCATTTTCGTTAGCCAAATCAGACATAATTAATAGAGGGACTTAATTACACAAATTTGATAAATTTTAGGACTTAATTACGTTTTTGAAAGTTTAGGACTCCACTGCACTTTAACCACGAGTTTTGAGATTTCTAGTGTGCTTATTCTTAATAAATAAATATAAAAATGTTAATGATATCTAATATCTAGCATGGGATAAAAATAAATAAACAACTAAATCAACCGAATGTTCTTTCTGTTTTTGTACAAAATTGAAGCTTTTCATGAAATCCTTCGTTTCGCTAACTATATTCATAAACATGGATATCATCCATATTTATTTTAAATTAAGTTTGAATAGAGGCGATGTTCATATCTATAATCCACAACTCATATCTGATTGGAGGGAGGTTTCCTCCGACTGGCGTTGAAGAAAATTATTGACCTTTCCCTTGCTTTTTGTCTGTTTCTAAATTTACTTAAGCTTACATCATTCGCCAACAAAAAGAGACTATAATTATAATATACTCCGGCCTAGTTATGTCCTCCTTCCTCTAAACTTTGTACAGATCAAATGAGCAACGGCTCGACTTCCCCCAAGCCTTTCACAAGCATTTCTCCAGCTTGTTGCTGTGGCTGATTGCTCTCTTTGGATCACCGTGTTCCGTCAAAGTGGAAGAGAGAATGTTGGTTGCCATCGGAGAATTGTCGATCTTATACTTTGGCGCTCACCTTTGGATCGTCCAGAGGACGATCAACAGGAGCTCCCTTCATCTCCAACCCAACTGGATGATGGTGCTATTGGCATCCGTCGTCTTCGGCCTGATAATTTACTCGAATCTCGAGTCTCAGATCAAGTGGCTGGTCATCTGGACCTTCCCTTGGGTTGTCCCCGCAACAAATCCCTACTTGCTTCAACTTGTTTTGGACAGGACGAGCAAGACTTGGAGGCACCTTGTTGGAGCATCCGGTCGGGCATTTGAACAATCGCATGGTAAACTCAGCCGATCCTGGATTGCCCTTTGGACCATGCTGTCGAGCGAGAGAAAAGTTTCTGCGAATCGAGAAGCTAGCCATGGCGAGGACAACTTTGGTGATGAGTTCGTCTAGTTGATCCTCCACTCTCAAGGCCCTTCAAGAGATTGTCCCATGTCATCTTTTGTTTCCTCGTTCAATAATCATGACTTGTTGTGAATGTACTGCAGAAGGCTAATAATGGCTCGTGTTGTTTGTCACGCCTTCGTCAAAACCGTCTCCTCTTCCTATCCAGATCTCCATATTCATCAATCTGTTTTGACTTCAAAGATCACTGTCACCCTTTAAAAATCGGCCAGCAGCTGTTTGGGGGTGCGACTTGCTTTTTAGTTCAAACAAGTAGTATCGCACGATTCTGTCACGTTGGAGTGGAGTTTAGGAGAGTCCAATTAAATAATTTCCCACTTTATACCGCATTCAGCGTTACCTCATGGGCACATTAGAACAACTTGAAATATGGGATGATTTGGAATTGGATATGTTCATCTACATGATGACAAGGCAAAATAATCACGTAATGTATTTAGCGTAATCGATTTGAATTGGGCATATGGAGTGATTGTGTCCGCCGTGCTCCATAATCGCAACTAGCAAAGCCGTTGGCGACCACCACTTTTCCAGGCCGTGCCATCGCGAATTCCTCTCTTTCTCTCTCTCTAATATTAGCCTCCCAAACGTGGACTCAGAGGCTCCTCCATTGCGGTTAAGTCTTGATGCCCGCCTCCAAGATTTAGAGGCGTCTCCTCCAGAGATCCGGGGATGGCCATGAGATAGCTTAATGTGGCGTCGATCTCCGCCATATGCGACGGACTTGGCACTAGCACTAAGCTCGGGAGGGCGAGAGCGTTGGCCGGGTACACCTTCATGTGGGGC